>NC_143033.1:46020000-46240000 GCF_057628025.1 Oncorhynchus mykiss | reverse complement strand
GTCTGTTACCCATGGACTTTTGGAGTGTAGAAAGCTTGTGTTTTCATACAGTTCAGTTATGTGGAGATGACTCTCACCTCACGCTCACAGCGTGTGTGTGTGGCTAGCTTGAGCAAATTATTTAATTCTGTTATCATCGTGATTGATGTCCTAAAACTTTAGGAGTACAGAGAGCATGATGTCTTTAGGCTCTGCTCCTTCAGCTAAAACAGGTTAGAGGACTACTAAGACATTTGATCTTTCTTGAATTGCAGTGGCTGGCATTTTCTGGATTGTTTTGCAAGGCAGAGGTCCTGGGTTTGAGCAATCGGTATCAGCTGAATCAGGAGGAAGTGTTACTTGCTAAGCCTTTACACCACCAGCAGTGTTAGGTCAGGACACATGCCTGAGACAGTCTGTCTCACCCTAACGCCATCTCCCTACACACGCACAAACACAATACACACATCCCCTGGGCTTTGTCAAGAGGCTCTGTTGTCAAACTCACTGGATGCCTCCTTGGAGAGAGAGCATGTAAGAGAGAGCACCTCTTTAAGATCAGACTGAGAGGGCTGTGTGAGAACAAAGCGGGGAAACGCTGCGTTGTGCATCACATCAAAGTCCAGGATTTAAGAGGATCAGCCACAGACAGACTTCCAGTACAGGTAAGGAGTCCTCAGGTAAACCCTGTGTGTGTGTGTGTGTGTGTGTGTGTGTGTGTGTGTGTGTGCATGTGCGTGTGCGCGTGCGTGTGTCAGTGCAGTGCAGTGCAGTTTAGTCTGAGGGAGCTGACACTGTCACTCTCCCCTGGCATGCACAAGTTTAACAGCACCGCTCACTAACCTCCACTGGGAGTGAACTCACACAAACAAGCTTGTCACTGGGGAGAATCTTTGGGTGAGGATTTTATCTTGTCCACACGTTCTGCTTTGTATCACACTAGGCCTGCTACAGCTAGTTGGGTAACATTCTTCTTTACTAAATACCAGCAATTTTGATACGTAAAGAGTCATGTTATACAGTATATAGCCTACTTATAATACATTCTAAATCATGTAGGATAATATAACACATTAGATCTGGGAAAAGATAATATAAAGAAAAAAACATGCAAAAACAACATTTTTGTTTGTTTTACCTTTGAAAAACAAGAGAACGGTCATAATGTACTATTCCAGGTTAGGTGCAATTTCAGTTTTGTATGCGCAAAGTGTATGCACAAAGTGTATGCAGTGTATGCTCAAAGTGTATGCAGTGTATGCGCAAAGTGTATGCAGTGTATGCGCAAAGTGTATGCAGTGTATGCGCAAAGAACCATTGATCCAATGAACCATTGCATTTCTGTTCAAAATGTCGTATCAAGTCTGCCCAAATGTACCTAATTGGTTTATAGATACATTTTCAAGTTCATAACTGTGCACTCTCCTCAAACAACAGCATGGTATTCTTTCACTGTAATAGCTACCCCCGCGGGGGGGACACCGATCCTGTAGAGAATGTGAAGTGTTGATGCTGGTTCTACTAATAGCACTGTTTAGGACATCATACTATTACACTTTTGCTATTCATATTACTACTATTTTCAATTAGCAGAGAGCCAACCAGACAGAAATACCCTTTTCACACGACCATGCCAACTTGAACCTTACTGTGCTGGCTCTGATATTTTCTTTTCACATTGTCCTTTTCAGCACAGGTCCAGAAGATATTGTGGAAGTGAAACCAGGAAAGATTGGCTCTGCTTGATTCAGCACAGCTCAGTAGTATGAAAAAGGTCAGTGTGCCACCAGAGGCTGTCCCTTGAGTCTGGTATTTAACAGGAAATGTTGTACTAAGACCTGGGGCCATTTATTTAACCTTTATTTATAAAGGGAATCCCTAATGAGTCCAGGGTCTCTCTTTCAATGGTGTCCTATGTTTCAACAATCCAAACAGATAACATTAAATACAGAGCAGAAATTATAAAATAAAATAAGATTTGATTTGATATACCGAGAAAAATGATTTGATTTATATAATAATATATTCCATTTAGCTGAAGCTTTTATCCAAAGTGACATAGTCATGCTTGCATACATTTTGCATATGGGTAGTCCTGGGAATCAAACCCACAAGCATGGATTTTACAAGTGAACTTTTTTGTCCAGTGTTTTTTTTTTTTTTGCGATTCCACTTGATCATGAGAAACTTACCCCACCATCAATAGACTTCCTCATGCTCGTTCTGCAGTATCGGTATCATGTGTTAAAACATGAACAAAGGCTCCAAAAACACCAAAATATGTGATGCAGGTCTTTGGATGTTGTACTCATGAAATTATGTAATTCCGAACTTTATCTGCAACATTATATTACATTTTGTTGGACTCAAGAGATACTTTTCCATGCACGTGCTTTCTATCAGCACAATGAAAACAAGAAAGCATGCGCATGCTCACACACAGGAAAGTATTGCTCGAGTCCAACAAAAATGGAATATAATGTTGCGGATGATGTTCAGAATGACACAATTTTGTGTGTACAACATCATAGCAGCCTTTGGATCATAGCAGCCTTTCTCTCCTCACCGCCCCATAGGTCCATCAGTAATTGAAGTGTATTTTTTTCTCTCTGTGTGGAGAGACATTGGATTCATGCAAGGCACAGTCTACTGCTTCAATTGACTATTGATCGTAACCGAACTCCTACATTGACTGGCTGTATGTGTAACTTTTAGGCTGGATCCTAAATGACACCCTACATCAAATCAAATTTTATTGGTCACATACACATGGTTAGCAGTGGTTAATGCGAGTGTAGTGAAATGCTTGTGCTTCTAGTTCCGACAGTGCAGTAATATCTAACAAGTAATCTAACAATTCCCCAACAACTACCTAATACACACAAATCTAAAGGGGTGAAAGAGAATATGTACATATAAATAAACATATGGATGAGCGATGGCCGAGAGGCATAGGCAAGGTGCCATAGATGGTATAAAATACATTATATACATGTGATATGAGTAATGTAAGATATGTAAACATTATTCAAGTGGCATTATTTAAAGTAGCATTGTTTAAAGTGGCTAGTGATCCATTTATTAAAGTGTCCAGTGATTGGGTCTCAATTTAGGCAGCAGCCTTTCTGAGTTAGTGATTGCTGTTTAGCAGTCTGATGGCCTTGAGATAGAAGCTGTTTCTCAATCTCTCGTTCCCATCTTTGATGCACATGTACTGACCTCGCCTTCTGGATGGTAGCGGTGTGAACATGCAATGGCTCGGGTGGTTGTTGTCGTTGATGATCTTTTTGGCCTTCCTGTGACATCGGGTGCTGTAGGTGTCATGGAGGGCAGGTAGTTTGCCCCCGGTGATGCGTTGTGCAGACCCCACCACCCTCTGCAGAGCCTTGCGGTTGAGGGCGGTGCAGTTGCCGTACCAGGTTGTGATACAGCCCAACAGGATGCTCTCGATTGTGCATCTGTAAAAGTTTGTCAGGGTTTTGGGTGACAAGCCAAATTTCTTCAGCCTCCTGAGATGAAGAGGCGCTGTTGCGCCTTCTTCACCACACTGTCTGTGTGAGTGGACCATTTCAGTTTGTCTGTGATGTGTATGCCTAGGAGCTTAAAACTTTCCACCTCCACTGCTGTCCCTTCGATGTGGATAGGGGGGTGCTCTCTCTGCTGTTTCCTGAAGTCCACGATCATCTCCTTAGTTTTTGTTGGCATTGAGTGATATGTTCTTTTCCTGACACCACACTCTGAGGGCTCTTACCTCCTCCTCCGGTGTCTCGTCGTTGTTGGTAAACAAGCCCACTACTGTTGTGTCATCTGCAAACTTGATGATTGAGTTGGAGGTGTGCATGGCCACGCCATCGTGGGTGAACAGGGAGTACAGGAGAGAGCTGAGCACACACCCTTGTGGGACTCCAGTGTTGACGGTCAGCAAAGTGGAGATGTTGTTTCCTACCTTCACCACCTGGGGGCGGCTTGTCAAAAAGTCCAGGACCCAATTGCACAGGGTGAGGTTGAAACAAAGGGCCTTCAGCTTGATGATGAGCTTGGAGGGTAATATGGTGTTGAATGCTGAGCTGTAGTCAATGAACAGCATTCTTACATAGGTATTCCTCTTGTCCAGATGGGATAGGGAATTGTTGGCGATTGCATCGTCTGTGGGCCTGTTGGGGCGGTATACAAAATGAAGTGGGTCTAGGGTGGCAGGTAAGGTGCAGGTTTTATGATCATTGCCGAGTCTCTCAAAGCACTTCATGATGACAGAAGTGAGTGCTACGGGGCGGGGCGGTAGTCATTTAGTTCAGTTATCTATGCCTTCTTGGGTACAGGAACAATGGTGGCCATCTTGACGCATGTGGGGACAGCAGACCGGAATTGGGAGCGATTTAATATATCCCTAAACACACCAGCCAGCCAGTCTGCGCATGCTCTGAGGGCGTGGCTAGAGATGCCGTCTGGGCCAGTAGCCTTGCGAGGGTTAACACGTTTAAATGTTTTACTCACGTTGACCACGGAGAAGGAGAGGGGTGGGGGCGCAGTCTTTGTTAGTGGGCCGCGACGGTGGCACTGTATTATCCTCAAAGTGGGCAAAGAAGGTGTTTAGTTTGTCTGGAAGCGTGACGTCGGTGTCCATGACGTGGCTGGTTTTCTTTCTGTAGTCAATGATTTCATGTAGACCCTGCCACATACATCTTGTGTCTGAGCCGTTGAATTGCAACTCCACTTTGTCCCTGTACCGGCATTTCGCTTGTTTGATTGCCTTGTGGAGGGAATAACTACACTGTTTATATTCAGCCATATTCCCAGACCGTTTTCCATGGTTAAATGCGGTTGTTCGAGCTTTCAGTTTTGTGCGAATGCAGCCATCCATCCACGGTTCGTGGTTAGGATAGGTTTTAATAGTCACAGTGGGTACAACATCTCCAATGCACTTCTTTATAAACTCACTCACCGATACAGCGTATAGATGTTGTTATCTGAGACTGACCGGAACATGGTGCACTACTTTTGTAGATACTGTAGGTGAAAATCCACTTCCTCTGAGGATGACAGAGAATTAGTGTAGGGGTCATTGACCCTAATATGATATACCATCTGACTCCATTATCATATGAATGCTATATGCCCATAATCATATCAGGTGGATATAGCCAAGGTTGCGAGCCTTGCATCACCAATCGGAATACTATATGTTGCACGTGTCTAGGTTTACCATTATGCAATTATTAAGAGACTAAGGAACAAGGAGCTAATATCTTGCAATCGATGTGCTCACATTCAATGATTGAGTTAACTTTAGCTCAGAGATGCACAGTTAAAGACCAAGCATATATGCTATGTGTATTGTGAATAACATTTCCCATTAGACATTTCAAGGACTGTTACTCAGGAATGTGAGGGCTACAGTTCGTACCTATTTAAAAGTAATCCGATTTATTAGTTACGCAACAAGAATGCAATTAGCAAATGGTACATACCAGAAATCTTCACGATTAAAAGTATACAAAATATTCTAACTTTTAACGGCATAGAAAATTCACCACTAAGACGTACATCAGGAGATCGGTTTACCAATGACTCCATGATCAAAGTTTATACCCAGCTTTTATTCTTCCATGAGCTTCAAATCCCTGTATCTCCCATCGTCTAATTAACGTCACTTTGCATGGCCCAAAACAATAAAACAAAAGGCATCAAACTTTACATACATTCCCTGATCTAATCACCACACCTCAAAACTGTACGATAAGAGCGAAACCCTGCGTCGCTCCTCTTTGAACTATCCACTGTCCGACGAACAGAATAACACAGTTTCTCTGGAACAATAAATCTATAGCACTTACAGTACAATGAAACATATCAAAATGCATAGTTCTTTATGAACTCCTGAAACAATCCAAACATTACAATTTCATTCACACAGTAACATTCATTTTGTTGATTCAAGTTCCATTAGTCTTCACACCTCTCCTGGCATCAGTGACCCCAGGGCGTCTGTGGGAATATATAGATGGTCAGCCATCATCATGCTGGTCCTCTGTGCCAGCAAGTTCTCTAGATGCATCTTCATCACTGGCCTTCATCATTGTTCACATTGATTCACTCTCTGTTTTCAACTACACTTTTGACCAAAGGTACTGCACGAGGGAATAAGGTGCCATTTGGAACACAATGTGTTTGTTTGTATGTATTAATGTGACTGTATAAGTTCAATCACAGATGAAGAAAGATTAATCTAGCGTTGTTTATGCCCTCCATCTTGATAGTACTTTAATGGCATTACAGGTAGTTAACAGTTATTAAGGGGTGATGAACCAACCAGGATTTGTGTCTCACTGTCAGTCATAGATGAGAGGATTTATTGCCAGCTTCTTTCGGTCTCTTTCATTCATTCTCTTTCTCTCCCCCTCCTGTTTCTCTTTCCCCCTCCTAACTCTCGTTCTCGTTCTCTCTCTCTTTCCCACTCTCTCTTTCCAAGTTAACACGAGACTGAACTGAGGTAATATCATTGCCACAAATGGAAATCCACAACAAACCACAATCCATTAATGCAATCTCAATTCTCATCTGATCTGTTATAGTGTTTACATTATACAATAAAGTCTTAGGGGCCGATTCCGATTTAGGAATTGACTCCTTTCCTATGCACGCCTCTCCTACACACGTCACAGTATTTGCTATTCAGACTTACCTTGTTGAGGTGTGGCTCCCTTGCACGCTCTGAATGCATTTCATTCAATGACTGAAAACCCTTCCACTTAGTGACCAACACATTTTCTCGTGGAGTTTTCATTCAATAGGGTTTTCATTCAATAGGGTTTTCAGTAGATTTATCTTAAGCCATCCCTTTAAATACGCTGTACCTTTAAGTTTGAATTTTGTCTACAGACTCACTAGAATGTATATCGAGAAAACGGGTTCAGAGTATTTGGGATCAATTAAAGAAAGCCATCTAAATATATGCATATTAGTCTTCGTTTCAGCACCAATTGATAGATACAAAAATACTCTGATCTTATAGATTATTTTGTTTAGGAAAGTATTTATGAAACATAAAAAAACAGGTTTGGAGAGCCTTTAAATCAAATCAAATGTTATTTGTCACATGCTCCGAATACAACAGGTGTATACTTTACTGTGAACATGCTTACTTACAAGCTCTTAACCAACAATGCAGTTCAAGAAATAGTTAAGAAATATTTACTAAATAAAAAAATAAGAGTAACCAAGAAAATTACACAACGAGGCTATATACAGGTGGTACCGGGTGGTACCAAGTCAATGTGCGGGGGTACAGGTTAGTTGAGGTAATTTGTAAAGTGACTATGCATAGATAATAAACAGTAGCAGAGTAGCAGTGTAAAAACAAAGGTGGGGTCAATTTATATAGTCTAGGTGGCCATTTGATTAATTGTTCAGCAGTCTTGTGGCTTGGGGGTAGAAGCTGTTAAGGAGCCTTTTGGTCCTAGAGTTGGCGCTCCGGTACCGCTTGCCGTGCGGTAGCAGAGAGAACAGTCTATGACTTGGGTGACTGGAGTCTTTGACAATTTCCTCTGACACCGCCTAGTATATACAGTGGTTTGCGAAAGTATTCACCCCCTTGGCATTTTTCCGATTTTGTTGCCTTACAACCTGGAATTAAAATAGATTGTATCATTTGATTTGACATAACATGCCTACCACTTTGAAGATACAAAATATTTTTTTATTGTGAAACAAACAAGAAATAACACAAAAAACAGAACTTGAACAGAACCCCCCCCCCCCCCCCCCCCCGCCCCTATAAGCTTGGCACATCTAGCCGCTGGGAGTTATGCCCATTCTTCAAGGCAAAACTGCTGCAGCTCCTTCAAGTTGGATGGGTTCCGCTGATGTACAGCAATATTTAAGTCAAACCACAGATTCTCAATTGGATTGAAGTCTGGGCTTTGACTAGGCCATTCCAAGACATTTAAATGTTTCCCCTTAAACCACTCAAGTGTTATGCTTAGGGTCTTTGTCCTGCTGGAAGGTGAACCGCTGGAAGACTGAAACAGGTTTTCCTCAAGAATTTCCCTGTATTTAGCTCCATCCATCATTCCTTCAATTCTGACTGGTTTCCCAGTCCCTGCCTTTGAAAAACATCCCCACAGCATGATGCTGTGGGGATGTGTTCTTAGGGTGATGAAGGGTGATGAATGGTGTTCTTAGGGTGATGAAAGGTGTTGGGTTTGTGTCAGACATAGCGTTTTCCTTGATGGCCAAAAAGCTCAATTGTAGTCTCATCTGACCAGAGTACCTTCTTCCATATGTTTGGGGAGTCTCCCACATGCATTTTGGCGAACACCAAACTTGCTTATTTTTTTCTTTCGGCAATGGGTTTTTTCTGGCCACTCTTCCGTAAAGCCCAGCTCTGTGGAGTGTACGGCTTAAAGTGGTCCTTTGGACAGATACTCCAATCTCTGCTGTGGAGCTTTGCAGCTCCTTCAGGGTTATCTTTAGTCTCTTTGTTGCCTCTCTGATTAATGCCCTCCTTGCCTGGGTGTGAGTTTTGGTGGGCGGACCTCTCTTTGCAGGTTTGTTGTGGTGCCATATACAGGTTGTAATGCAACAAAATAGGAAAAACGCCAAGGGGGATGAATACTTTGGCAAGGCACTGTAGGCCCTGGATGTCAGGAAGCTTGGCCCCAGTGATTTACTGGGCCGTATGCACTACCCTCTGTAGAGCCTTATGGTCAGATGCCGAGCAGTTGCAATACCAGGCGGTGATGCAACCAGTCAAGACCAGCTTTCGATGGTGCAGCTGTATAACTTTGAGGATCTGGGGACCCATGCCAAATCTTTTCAGTCTCCTGAGGGGGAAAAGGTGTTGTCGTCTGCACGGAATAAAGAAAACGGTGGTTTGAATAGTGTACATGGTAGACTATACCCATGGCCAAGTATTGCACCAAGGGCTTGGTCTGCGCTCCACTTTTAATTTTTTTTATCAACTGTTATTAATGATCCTCAGCAACAACCACACAGCCGTGACAGCGTTTACAGAGAAATCAAATGAAGGTAAATAAAACAAAGTAATTACATGAAATGATAATATAGGCTATACCACCTGAAGGGAACTAACAGTACATTGGCAGTTGAATATGTGTGGTTTTAGACCTACTGACGGGCGATACTGATAGTGGCTAATATTTAACATGATAGAAAGAGGAGACAGAGAATGTCGGGGTAGCCTATGATTAAGACATTTCAGAGTGGCCATCCCTGCATTAAAAGGCTGTACAATGTCTCCCGAGTGGCGCAGTGGTCTAAGGCACTGCATCGCAGTGCTAGCTAGAGATTCTAGGTTCGAGTCCAGGTTCTGTTACAGCTGGCCGTGACCGGGAGACCCATGGGGCGGCGCACAATTGGCCCAGCGTCTTCCCGGGTTAGGGGAGGGTTTGGTCGGCAGGGATTTCCTTGTCCCATCACGCACTAGCAACTCCTGTGGCGGGCCTGGCATAGTGCATGCTGAAACAGTTGCCAGGTGCACGGTGTTTCCTCTGACACATTGGGTTAAGCGGGCCCTTTTTCGGATACCACGGATACCACGAAAAGGGATTTCGTTTGGCAGCAAACGAAAGCATATAAACATACTTTCCCACAGTAAAGTTTCTGAAATGCTGTGCCTTTCTGCAGAATTTAAATTGTACAGACTCTTTTTTTACTTTTACCCATTTTTCGTGGTATCCAATTGGTAGTTACAGTCTTGTCTCATTGCTGCAACTCCCGTACGGACTCGGGATAGGCGAAGGTCGAGAGCAGTGCAGCTTGATTGGGTTGTGTTTCGGAGGACACACTGCTCTCGACCTTCGCCTATCCTGAGTCAGTACGGGAGATGCAGCGATGAGACAAGACTGTAACTACCAATTGGATACCACGAAAGCTCTTATTAAGATGTAAATTAAAGTGCATGGAGAAGAAAAAATAGATGATTTTACAACTTGAAACAGGTTGGTTCGCTAGACTTTATTCATGATTTCCTCATGGTGTTGGAATTATTAGGGAATAAGGTCAGAAGACAGTTTATCTGTAGACCACTCCGCCACACCTTAATTTATTCAATCTCCACCCCAAACGAATAGCTGGTGAATAGCATGCTATTCTCATGCTTAAATTCAAGGTCAGAATACACAGAGACAAAAGTGCATAAAAACATTCCGTTTACACTCACTTAACTTGGGTCGGAATCGGGCCCTTATAGAATATGCAGTTATCACAGGATCCCCTTCTGAAAGCTGCAGTAAACCTGGGTCATGTTCCTTAGGACATGCAACATAAAACGTGCTTTTCTTATTGGACAAGACCTGTTTCAGTCACCTTTCTTCTGTTTGGTGATTAATGAACACGACCCTAATCTCTGTGTGTATGGCAATCTGACATTGCTGCTGGTGCAGCAAGTGGCCATATGGTGGTGCCAGCGGACAGCAACATCCACTCTCTGCTACGCTTGTGTCTGATGGCTGCAACATATACATTTGCAGTGGGGTGAGTTGAGATATTGAATAGATATTGCAAAGTCATAACATACCCAAATGAATGGGCCAAGAGGGATAATGTTGTACTGTAGGCTATTGCTTGAATTGCATTTTCTATTCATCCCTTATTAAGAGATCAGGCTACACACACACACTTTTGGAGGTTCAAATGCGATCATGACTGTTTGTTATTTAATCAATCAAATAAGATTTTTTTATTTATTTCAAACTAGAATTGTATGAAATTATTTCTATCTTATTGATTAGGCATAGGGAGTGACAACCCTTGCAAGAACTCAGAGGCCCTCATGCATTATCAAAGCTCCGTGACATTTTACCTAGGTAAAGATCTAGGATCTTGTTAGTGTGGGAAATGCAAAACTGTCTCAAGACAGAGTCTAGGGGCAACTTTACCCTACACCGTTACATTATGGAAAGAGCCAAATATACAGTATTATATATCTTTATATATGGCTCTGTCTCAAACTGTACACACAATCAAAGATTCATATTACTGCACAGTAGTGGATTGAATATGTTACCTACTCATGAATCCAAAGTGGATGAATCAGCAATTATTCATTTTGACAAACGAAGATGATTTGCAACATCCATTTTATCGCT
Organism: Oncorhynchus mykiss; assembly: GCF_057628025.1. Lineage (NCBI taxonomy): Eukaryota > Metazoa > Chordata > Actinopteri > Salmoniformes > Salmonidae > Oncorhynchus > Oncorhynchus mykiss. The sequence goes on along the minus strand of NC_143033.1, from coordinate 46,228,913 downwards.
GTCTGATTATGACTAAGTGAAAACTCAAGGTCACAGAAACTGAATAGAAACATCCTTCAAACTAGAATTCAAAAGCGACTTTTAGTCATTCCCTTTGCTTGATTAAACGCCACAAATTAATCAAGACATACTATCACCGCTGTATCCTTTCATAGGTGCGATTAACCTAATATATATCAAGAATCGAGTTGTTTTCATTCGCTGCGACCCCATTTCTTTCTCTCCCCCTCACTCCCCTCATTTCTCTCTCAATTGAATTCAAAGGGCTTTATTGGCATGGGAAACATATGTTTACATTGCCAAAGCAAGTGAAATGGATAAACAGAGAAATATACAATACAAAGTTGACAGTAAATATTACACTAACACAAGTTCCAAAATAATAGACATTTCAAATGTTATTGTGTCTATATACAGTGTTTTTAACAATTAAAAACATAAGAAAACTAAACATAAATATGGGTGTATTTACAATGGTGTTTTTTCTTCACTCACGCCTTTTTCTTGTGGCAACAGGTCACAAATGTTGCTGCTGTGATTACATACTGTGGTATTTCACCCAAAAGATATGGGAGTTTATCAAAATTGGATTTGTTTTTGAATTCTTTGTAGGTCTGTGTAATCTGAGGGAAATATGTATGTCTAATATGGTCATAAATTTGGCAGGTCAGGAAGTGGTACTCAGTTTCCACCTCATTTTGTGGGCAGTGTGCACATAGCCTGTCTTCTCTTGAGAGCCAGGTCTGCCTATGGTGACCGTTCTCAATAGCAAGGCTATGCTCACTGAGTCTGTACATAGTCAAAGCTTTTCACAGTGGTCAGGTATTCTGCCACTGTGTACTCTCTGTTTAGGACCAAATAAAAGTATAGTTTGCTCTATTTATTTGTTTATTCTTTCCAATGTGTCATGTAAGTAATGATTTGGTTGGGTCTAATTGTGTTGCTGTCCTGGGGCTCTGTGGGGTCTGTTTGTGTTTGTGAACAGATCCCCAGGACCAGCTTGCTTAGGGGACTCTTCTCCAGGTTCATCTCTCTGTAGCTGATGGCATTGTTATGGAAGGTTTGGGAATTGCTTTTAGGTGGTTGTAGAATTTAACGTCTCTTTTCTGGATTTTGATAATTAGTGGGTATAGGCCTAATTCTGCTCTGCATGCATTATTTGGTGTTTTACATTGTACACAAAGGATATATTTGCAGAATTCTGAATGCAGAGTCTCAATCTGGTGTTTGTCCCATTTTGTGAATTCTTGGTTAGTGAGCGGAACCCAAACCTCACAACCATAAAGGGCAATGAGTTCTATAACTGATTCAAGTATTTTTTGCCAGATCCTAATTGGTGTGCCTCCCGCCTGTCCGGCGCTGCCGGAGTCTCCCGCCTGTCCGGCGCTGCCGAAGTCTGAGGCGCCAGAGCCCCTCAGCCCAGAGGTGCCAGAGCCCCTCAGCCCAGAGGCGCCAGAGCCGCCACCGCGGACAGATGCCCACCCAGACCCTCCCCAATAGGTTCAGGTTTTGCGGCCGGAGTCCGCACCTTGGGGGGGAGGGAGTACTGTCACACCCTGACCATAGTTTGCTTTGTATGTTTCTATGTTTTGTTTGGTCGGGGTGTGATCTGAGTGGGCATTCTATGTTGTGTGTCTAGTTTGTCTGTTTCTGTGTTTGGCCTGATATGGTTCTCAGAGGCAGGTGTTAGTCATTGTCTCTGATTGGGAACCATATTTATGTAGCCTGTTTGGTGTTGGGGTTTGTGGGTGATTGTTCCTGTCTCTGTGTTTGCACCAGATAGGGCTGTTTTGGTTTTTCACATTTCTTGGTTTTGTTAGTCTATTCATGTATAGTTTCTTTATTAAAGAACCATGAATAATTACCACGCTGCGTTTTGGTCCGCCTCTCCTTCGACACAAGAAAACAGTTACAATTTTTGTCTTACTGAGATTTACTGTCAGGGTCCAGGTCTGACAGAATCTGTGCAGAAGGTCTAGGTGCTGCTGTGGGCTCTCCTTGGTTGGAGAAAGAAGCACCATCAGCAAACAGTAGACATTTGACTTCAGGTTCTACTAGGGTGAGGCCGGGTGCTACAGACTGTTCTAGTGCCCTTGCCAATTCATTGATATATATGTTGAAGAGGGTGGGGCTTACAAATCTAATCAAATCAAATGTATTGGTCACATGCACATTGTTAGCAGATGTTAATGCGAGTGTAGCAAAAATGCTTGTGCTTCTAGTGCCGACCATGCAGTAATATCTAACCAGTAATCTAACAATTTCACAAAAACGACCTTTTACACACAAGTGTAATGGAATTAATAAGAATATGTACATACAAATATATGGATGAGTGATGGCCGAACGGCATAGGCAAGATGCAGTAGATGGTATAGAGTACAGTATATACATGAGCTGAGTAATGTAGGGTTTGTTTGATTGCCTTGCGGAGGGAATAGCTACACTGTTTGTATTCGGTCATGTTTCCGGTCGCCTCCCCCTGATTAAAAGCAGTGGTTCGCTCTTTCAGTTTTGCACGAATGCTGCCATCAATCCATGGTTTCTGGTTGGGGAAGGTATTAATAGTCTCCGTGGGTACAACATCACCGATGCACTTGCTAATAAACTCGCTCACAGAATCAGCGTATACATCAATGTTGTTCTACAATGCTATCCGGAACATATCCCAGTCCATGTGATCGAAGCAATCTTGAAGCGTGGAATCAGATTGGTCGGACCAGTGTTGAACAGACCTGAGCACGGGCGTTTCCTGTTTTAGTTTCTGTCTATAGGCTGGGAGCAACAAAATGGAGTCGTGGTCAGATTTGCCGAAAGGAGGGCGGGGGAGGGCCTTGTATGCTTCACGGAAGTTGGAGTAACAATGATCCAGAATTTTGCCAGCCCGGGTCGCGCATTCGTTATGCTGATAAAATTTAGGGAGCCTTGTTTTCAGATTAGCCTTGTTAAAATCCCCAGCTACAATAAATGCAGCCTCAGGATATGTGGTTTCCAGTTTACATAGAGTCCAATGAAGTTCTTTCAGGGCCGTCAAGGTGTTGGCTTGGGGGGGATATACACGACTGATTATAATCGAAGAGAATTCTCTTGGTAGATAATGCGGTCAGCATTTGATTGTAAGGAATTCTAGGTCAGGTGAAGAAAAGGACTTGAGTTCCTGTATGTTGTTATGATCACACCACGACTCATTAATCATAAGGCATACACCCCCGCCCTTCTTCTTCCCAAAGAGATGTTTGTTTCTGTCGGCGCGATGCGTGAAGAAACCAGGTGGCCGTAGCGACTCTGATAACGTATCCCGAGTGAGCCATGTTTCTGTGAAACAGAATGTTACAATCTCTGATGTCTCTCTGGAAGGCAACCCTTGCTTGGATTTCGTCTACCTTGTTAAGAGACTGGACATTGGCGAGTAGTATACTCGGGAGCGGTGGGCGATGTGCCCGTCTACAGAGCCTGAGCAGAAGACCGCTCCTTCTGCCCCTTCTGCGGCGCCGTTGTTTTGGGTCGCCTGCTGGGATCCGATCCATTGTCCTGGGTGGTGGACCAAACAGAGGATCCACTTCGGGAAAGTCGTATTCCTGGTCATAATGTTGGTAAGTTGACGTTGCTCTTTTATCCAATAGTTCCTCCCGGCTGTATGCAATAAGACTTAAGATTTCCTGGGGTAACAGTGTAAGAAATAATACATAAAAAAAACAAAATACTGCATAGTTTCCTAAGAACGCGAAGCGAGGCAGCCGCCTCTGTCGGTGCCGGAAGTAAATGGGCGGGGTCGAGACTGCATCCCTGTCTCACCCCACGGCCCTGTGGAAAGAAATGTGGGTGTTTTTTGCCAATTTTAACCGCACACTTGTTGTTTGTGTTTCCGTCAATTTCCGTCAATTTGTAGAGGAGACCATCATGCCAAATTTAGTCAAAAGCTTTTTTGAAGTCAACAAAGCATGAGAAGACTTAGCCTTTGTTTTGGTTTGTTTGTCAATTAGCGTGTGCAGGGTGAAAACGTGGTCTGTCATATGGTAATTTGGTAAAAAGCCAATTTGACATTTGCTCAGTACTGTAAGGTACAGGAGTTGAACATTTAATGTGGAACAGACAGGTAACAGGACAGGAACAGCGTCAGTCAACGGGTATAAAAAGACATACAAACATTAATGCTGAAGCAGGGAACATAGCGGGAAACCAGACATATATAAGGGAGGTAATGACAGAGGTGACTTGAGTCCAGGTGAGCCCAATAATCGCTGATGCGCATGACAGGGCGGAGGCAGGTGTGCGTAATGATGGTGGCAGGGGTGTGTAATGCTGGGCAGCCTAGCGCCTTCAAGCGCCAGGGAGGGGGAGCAGGGGCAGGCGTGACACAGTACATTTTTTTCACTGAGGAAAATGTGCAAGTCTACTGTTAATGATAATGCAGAGGACTTTCCCAAGGTTGCTGTTGAAGCATATTAGTTATTGGGGTCAAATTTTCTTTCACTTTTGTGGATTGGGAATATCAATCCTTGGTTCCAAATATTGGGGAAGATGCCAGAGCTGAGGATGATGTTAAAGAGTTATGATTATAGCCAATTGGAATTTGTGGTCTGTATATTTTATAATTTCATGTCGGATATCATCACAGGCCTTTTTTGGGATGGAGGGTTTGTATTTTGTCCTGTAGTTCATTCAATGTAATTGGAGAATCCAGTGGGTTCTGGTAGTCTCTAATAGCTAATTCTAAGATTTGTAATTGAGCATGTATATGATTTTACTGTTTGTTCTTTGTTATAGAGCCAATAAGATTGGTGAAGTGGTTTATCAACACATCTCCGTTTTGGATAGATAACTTTGTGGTGTTGTTTGTTTAGTGTGTTCCAATTTCCCCAGAAGCAGTTAGATTCTATGGATTCTTTAATTACATTGAGCTGATTTCTGATGTGCTGTTCCTTCTTTTTCCATTGTGTATTTCTGTATTGTTTTAGTGATTCACCATAGTGAAGGTGTAGACAGACTGGTTTTCTGGGTCTCTATGTTTTTGGTTGGATAGGTTTCTCAATTTCTTTCTTATGTTTTTGCATCATCAAACCATTTGTCATTGTTGTTAATTTTAAAGTTGTCTGCGTGATTTTTTTTTGATTTGATAGGGAAGCTGAAAGGTCAAATATACTATTTAGGCTTCTACTGACAAGTTTACATTTTCACTATTACAGTAAAATGTTTTGTCCAGGAAGTTGTCTAAAAGGGATTGAATTAGTTGATTCCTAATTGTTTTTTGGTAGGTTTCTACACTACTTTCCTTCTATCTATAGCACTTCTTAATATTGGGTAGTTCCTTTGGCTTTGATGCCTCATGATTGAGTATTGCTATCTTCAGGTAGACTGTGATTTTGCAGTGATCTAATGGGGTGTTAGTGGGCTGACTGTGAACGCAGTGCCAGATGCTTTATGGCATCTCTCTCTCACCCCAACCATTCTCTCTCTCTCTCTCTCTCTCTCTCACTTTCTCCCTCTCTCCTCCACCAATCTCTTTCTCTCTCCTTCAACTCTCTCTCCCCCCAACCCCCCCACCCCCCTCTCTATTTTGACTCGTGCCACACTGTCAGACGCTGAGTGACAATTAATTAACAGGAGGATGTTAATGGTGCACCACTTAAGCGCGGCAGGTCACCCCTGGCAATCAAGGTGTATTTTACACAAATCAAATGATCATACACAGGTTTGCCATCTCTCCCTGAGTACCCTACTCACGCTCCCATCATTCATTATCTCATTTACCTTTGCATTCCCTCCGGCTCTGCTGCCGAGCATACAGTACTGCAGGTTTGGATTGGTTGTCTTTCACACGCATACAGATACATATCAAACCAAACTTTATTTGTCACATACGCTGAATACAACAAGTGTAGACCTTACCGTAAAATGCTTACTTACAAGCCCTTAACCAACACTGAAGTTCAAGAAGAGTTGAAGAAAATATTTACCAAATAAACTAAAGTAAAAAATAAAAAATAATAGAAAGAAACACAATAACATAACAATAAAGAGCCCAAATACAGGGGGTACCGGTACCGAGTCAGTATAAGGGGATTATGCAGTAGGTGACTATGCATAGATAATAAACAGTGAGTAACAGCAGTGTACCAAACAAATGGGGGGGGGGGGGGTCAAGGTAAATTGTCTGGTGGCACTTTGATTAATTGTTAAGTCTTATGGCTTGGGGGTAGAAGCTGTTAAGGAGCCGTTTGGTCCTAGACTTGGCGCTCCGGTACCGCTTGCCGTTCTGTAGCTTAGAGAACAGTCGATGACTTGGGTGACTGAAGTCTCTGAAAATGTTATTGCCATTTCTTTGATACCGCCTATTATATAGGTCCTGGATGGCAGGGATGTACTGGGCCGTACGCACTACACCCTGTAGCGCCTTCCGGTCCGATGCCAAGCAGTTGACATACCAGGCGGTGATGCAACCAGTCAGGATGCTCTCGATGGTGCTGGGGACCCATGCCAAAACTTTTCAGTCTCCTGAGGGGAAAAATGTTTTGTTTGGACCATGATAGTTTGTTGGTGATGTGGACACTAAGGATCTTGAAACTCTCGACCCGCTCCACACAGCCTCGTTGATGTTAATAGGGGCCTGTTCAGCTCGCATTTTCCTGTAATCCACGATCAGCTCCTTTGTCTTGATCACACTGAGGGTGAGGTTGTTGTCCTGGCACCACATTGCCAGTTCTCTGACCTCCTCCTCCATCCTCCACCTCCTCCTCCATCGGAGACTCTTATCTCCCTCACTAGCTTTAAGCACCAGCTGTCAGAGCAGCTCACAGATCACTGCACCTGTACATAGCCCATCCAACTACCTCATCCCCATACTGTATTTATTTATTTATCTTTCCCCTTTGCACCTCAGTATCTCTACTTGCACAATCATCTTCTGCACATCTATAACTCCAGTGTTTAATTGGTATATTGTAATTACTTAGCAACCATGGCCTATTTATTGCCTTACCTCCCTTATCTTACCTCATTTGCACACAATGTATATAGACTTTTTCTACTGTATTATTGACTGTATGTTTGTTTATTCCATGTGTAACTCTGTTGTTGTATGTTGTATGTGTCGGACTGCTTTGCTTTATCTTGGCCAGGTCGGAGTTGTAAATGAGAACTTGTTCTCAACTAGCCTACCTGGTTAAATAAAGGTGAAATAAAAAAAATAGTTGTTGGTGATCACTGTTGTGTCATCAGCAAACTTAATGATGGTGTAAGAGTCGTGGCCAGTCAGGAAGTCCAGGATCCAGTTGCAGAGGGAGGTGTTTAGTCCCAGGGTCCTTAGCTTAGTGGTGAGCTTTGAGGGCACTATGGTGTTGAACGCTGAGCTTTAGTCAATGAACAGCATTTTCACATATAGTTGAAGTCGGAAGTTTACATACACTTAGGTTGTAGTCATTAAAACTCGTTTTTCAACCACTCCACAAATGTCTTGTTAGCAAACTATAGTTTTGGCAAGTCGTTTAGGACATCTACTTTGTGCATGACACAATATAGTTTTTCCAACAATTGTTTACAGCCCGTATATTTCACTTTTTATTCACTGTATCACAATTCCAGTGGGTCAGAAGTTTACATACTCTTTGTTGACTGTGCCTTTAAACAGCTTTGAAAATTCCAGAAAATGATGTCATTGCTTTAGAAGCTAATGAAGCTAATGATAGGCTAATTGGCATCATTTGAGTCAATTGAAGGTGGATGTATTTCAATTCAAACTCACTGCCATTTCGCTTGCCATTATAGGAAAATCAAAAGACATCAGAAAAACAATTGTAGACCTTCACAAGTCTGGTTCTTCCTTGGGAAAGATCATACTTTTTGGAGAAATGTCCTCTGGTCTGATGAAACAAAAAAATAGAACTGTTTGGCCATAATGACCATCGTTATGTTTGGAGGAAAAAGGGGGAGGCTTGCAAGCCGAAGAACACCATCCCAACCGTTAAGCACGGGGGTGGCAGCATCATGTTGTGGTGGTGCTTTGCTGCACAAGGGACTGGTGCACTTCAAAATAGATGGCATCATGAGGGGGAAAATTATGCGTATATATTGAAGCAACATCTCAAGACACCAAGTTAAACAATTTAAAGGCAATGCTACCAAATACTAATTGAGTGTATGTAAACTTCTAACCCACTGGGAATGTGATGAAAGAAATAAAAGCTGAAATAAATCCATCTCTCTACAATTATTCTGACATTTCACATTCTTAAAATAAAGTGGTGATCCTAACTGACCTAAGACAGGGAATTTTTACTCGGCTTAAATGTCAGGAATTGTGAAAAACTATGTATGTAAACTTCCGACTTCAACTGTAGTTGTTCCTATTGTCCAGGTGGGAAAGGGCAGTGTGGAGTGCGATTGAGATTGCATCATCTGCGGATCTGTTGGGTCGGTGTGCGAATTGGAGTGGGTCTAGGTTATCCGGGAGAATGTTGTTGATGTGAGCCATGACCAGCATTTCAAAGCACTTCATGGCTACCGACGTGAGTGCTGCGGGGCGGTAATAATTTTGGCAGGTTACTTTCACTTCCTTGGGCACTGGTACTATGATGGTCTGCTTGAAATATGTCAGTATTACAGACTCGATCAGGGAGAGGTTGAAAATGTCAGTGAAGACACTTGCCAGTTGAATGCTTTGAGTACACTTCCTGGTAATCCGTCTGACCCAGCGGCTTTGTGAATGTTGACCTGTTTAAAGGTCTTGCTCACAACGGCTACCGAGAGCGTTATCACACTGTTATCCAGAACAGCTGGTGCTCTCGTGCATGCTTCCGTGTTGCTTGCCTCGAAGCGGGCATAAAATGCATTTGTCTGGTAGGCTCGCGTCACTGGGCAGCTCGTGTCTGGGTTTTCCTTTGTAGTCCGTAATAGTTTTCAAGCCCTGCCACATCCGATGAGCTCAGAGCTGGTGTAGAAGGATTAAATCTTCATCTTGTTTTGACGCTTTGCTTGTTCGATTTTTCATCTGAGGGCATAATGGGATTTCATATAAGCGTTCTAATTAGTGTTGTGGTCCTTGAAAGCGACAGTTCTAGCCTTTAGCTCAATGCAGATATTGCCTGTAATCTCTGGTTTCTGGTTGGGATATGTACGTACGGTCACTGTGGGGACAACGTCGTCGATGCAACCCTATTCCTGGATTCCCCACTCTACTACTCCCTTGCATTTCCCTCCGGACCTGCTTACCCTGTCTCAACCCCTCTCACTCCAGCCTCCACACCTGATTTCCAGCAACCTCACGAGCTTCCCTGACCTGCACTCCATCTCCCCCATGTGTTTCAGTAAATACCTTGGTTAGTATATCCCAGTCTCCTTGTCTGAGTCTGCTCTTGGGTTCCCCTGTTCCACTCCGCGCAACATTGTCTTACCAGACGTAGCTTTTTCTCTGTTCTGCCGGTGCATGGAAAATCCCACCAGCTCTATATTATCTGTGATGTCGTTCAGCCACTACTCCGTGAAACATAAAATATTACAGTTTTTAATGTCTCATTGGTAGGATAATCGTTATCGTAGGTCATCAATTTTATTTTTAATGATTGCATGTTAGCAAGTACAATGGAGGGCAGTGGGAGTTTACTTGCTAGCCTACTGACTCTCAGAAGGCAGCCCGTCTGCACCCTCTTTTCCTCTGTCTTTTCTTCACGCAAATGACAGGGCTTTGGGCCTGTTCCCGGGAAAGCAGTATATCCTTCTCGTCAGACTTGTTCAAGGAAAAAGCTTCTTCCAGTTCGTGGTGAGTAATCGCTGTTCTGATGTCCTGAAGTTATTTTTTGAATTACGAATTTTGCACTAAAACTAATATTGAGTAATGAAACCCTCACGAACTGACCAGCAGCATGACGTCTCAGTACACAATAGTTTGGTAACAGATTCAGACAAACACAGTAAGAGTACATTATAGTAAACACACAAACATGCATACTCACAGACATGCACACCTCAGCATGTGACACGCATACTGTGCCGCTCATTGTGCCGACGCTTTGATCACTGCTCCATCAAGGCGATGGATTGGCTGCTCGTATCTTTATAGATACTCACTTTGATGCACACACACACCAACGGCATGAGAACCAGTTAATATAATGCTTGTAGTACAGAGCGGGGCATTAGAATTAGCATTTGTTTATCTTCCTAATTAGCATTTGTTTATCTGGCAACCTGCATGAAACGAGAATAAGCCAATCCGTTGATGTCGGCGAGAAAATGTTGATAGACTCAGAGATGAGACAGGATGAGTATTGAGTTGAGTGTAAATGGGGCCTGACTGTTGTTTCTATCTTTCTCCCTCTCTCTTCCCTTATTGTTCTGTCTTTCTTCCTCTCTCTCTCACACGCTTTCTCTAGAAGATGAAATCCCAAATGCCCCAAAAAAAACATGATAGCTACTTTTTAATTTTTTGTTGTTGATATTACTTGATCCCCTCCCAAGCACTCTTCACTGTGATATTCTTACTGGATTGAATGAGGTCGAGGGCCTTGATGGTTGGTGCTTTGACCTCAGGTCTATTTCTGCATATTCTGTGGGATAATACGACTGAAGCAATTGATAGAGGTCATTGCTGATGTGTTCCTAAGACTTTGAGCTAGACTGATGGGTATCACAGGCTGCGTACACACTGTACTGTAGCTTAGAGTCTATCTGCCGTACCCTTATTGATCTACTTCGCACTCTTCTTTTTTTCTCCCCCTCTGTTTCCTCTCTTTCTTTCTCCCTCTTTCTCTCCTTTCTTTCTTTTCCTTATCCTGTCATTTCTCTCTCCCTCTCTCCATCTTTCTCTTCCTCTGTTTCTTTACCTCATTTCTCTTTCTTTTCCCTCATAGCTTTCATTTTATCTCTCTCTCTCTTCAGCTACCTCTCTCTCCTTGTCTCTCGTAAACTGCTCCTCTTGTTCTCCTCTGACTGTAAAAGTGTTAGCGTTGAGGTGTTTCTGCAGGAGAGGAGCCATGTTAGAGAAACAAGGAAATCACACAAGTATTCCGGTGAGCACAATTCCCTTTGATCCATTCCCTCTCTCTCGCTATATACCCTCTCTCTTCCCTCTCTCTACTGCCTCTTTCCCTCTACCTTCATCTCTCCCAGCTCTTTCTCTACACGTATCTCTCCCCCTCTCTCCTTCGCCCTCTCTCTCTCGTCTCTCTCTACCACCTCTTTCCCTCTACCTCATCCCTGGTTTCTGTCTGACTCTTTTTTCTCTTTCCCTCCATCTCTATCTCTTCCCTGCCCTTCCTCCCTCCATCCCTCTGCCTCCCTGCCCTCCATCTCCCCCATCTTCCCACCATCACTCTTTCTCTCCCCCCCTCCCACCACCCTCATCTCTGTCTCTCTGTCTCTCTGATTAAGCATGCTGATGCATTAATCAAGTGAAACTTCCCCTCCCTCCTCCATTGGGATTAGGCAGAGCACAAATTCTCTCTCCAGTCCTGCTCTCGCTTTGAAGTCGAACTGTGAGGGGAAACCGCCAGATTCTCCGCATGGTACTATTTCCATAATCCCGCTACTACACTCCATCTCACACACGCCTATCAGGCGAAGGAGAAGTTAGATGAGCTAATATTCAAACTGTGATATAACAGCTTTATCAGCGTTGCCGATAGTGTTATTAAAATCATTATCAATAAAAAATAATTATCGTTATCGTCTTCATCATCACCACCATCATCATAACCAACACAACCATCACTGAACTCATCGCTTTTAATCAATCTGAGCCTGGTTGTTTTCAGTAATAATCAGTAATTAACTAACATGAATGATTGTTATCTCATCAACAGTTACTAATTGGGCCCCTTGGATACCCCTTGGTGCTAATTTCAGCTAATTTCACTTAATAGTTGATAACAAGAGTCTGCAATTCCCAATTCTGCACCAAGGAACCAACATGTGGGATCAGGAATGGGGATTCAACAGTGTCTAGTATACACACACCAGTAGACCTATTGATGTCTTACACGGAACAGTGGTAATATAATTGGCAACTTCCACACAGATTGTGCATCTCAAATGACACCCTATTCCATATACTGTAGATAGTGCACTCCTTTGGACCAGAGACACTTTTGGAACAGCCGTGTGTTTCCATTAACTCAGTATGCTAGCTGAAACAGGGATTGACTACCTGAAGTTGTCCAATGAGAAACGCTTATATTCGTTTTCTGATGCAAAACATTTGAAAATGCTTTCTGTTGCAGACCCTACTGAATATGCCCCATGTTGTAGTCGGATCCTTGATGGTTTCCACTGTAAATGTGAGAGGCCGTTTGTAACAATGAATTACTCGAGTGGTAAGAGTTTAATTTCTCTCTTCACCAAAGGGCTTTAAATAAAACAGAAGCCAGCAGGCTAGGCTGCCCCGCACATTAGCATAGGGAAAAAACTGTTTTAATCGAGTGCAGAGCAAAGGACTGTGGGATAGATGTAAACATGTACTACGAGAGTAGGGTAGGATGACGGACAGAGAAATAGTGGAATGCTTGAGAGCACAAGGTGCAGAGTTTAACAGAGGTCAGCGATAAATCTATAGGTGAGCGCGGGAAGCAGTGCTGCTGATCAAAATCTAGATTATACGATTCTCCCACGGACACTTGCACAGTGAGGCTTTGAGTCCTCGATTATTATAACCACTGACTGTATCATCTCTCTTTATTTGGAAATTTAAGCCACAAGAATAGGGACTTTATAATCTAGCCCCACATTTCCACAGAGGAAAATGGGCTGCAGCAGGCATGTTAATATGAATGTGGTAGTAACTGAGGAAAGGGAAAGTGCATCCACCAGTAAGTAAGTAAGCCCTGTCCCAGACAGAATGGACCATAGGTGTCATGTAGTACAGGGGTTCCCAAACATTTTCACTCTGGGCCCCCCTTCCAGCATTGGGGAACATCCTGCGCCCCACTGTCGTGCGCACACGTGCCATGTCTATTTCTATGGGCACAAGCACTGTTCATGACACAAACTGTTCACAACCCTCTTGTTGGTGTAGAGGATTTTGCAGGTTTAAAGCAAATGTTCGTGCAATTCTATACATTTTGTCATATCTAATGTGTATTCATGTAATATTTGAGTGACAATAAAATTACAACAATATCTATGGGCTAAAAGAAACCTAAATAAAAAAACTTTGCTGACATGGGCTAGTTGATCTGGAAGTTATAAATAGCTCTCTAAGGTTTGCAATGACTAACATGATGAGGAAATGATGATGCACTACCCAATTTAAAAATTGCACCTTGTGCATTCTACGATTACAACTTTCAAAACCTTCAAGGGCAAGTTAAAAGCCAGACTGCGTTCCGGAAAAAAAAATATAAATATATATATACAATACCTGTCAAAGTTTGGACACACCTACTCATTCAAGAGTTTTTATTTATTTTTTTACTATTTTCTACATTGTAGAATAATAGTGAAGACATAAAAACTATGAAATAACACATATGGAATCATGAGGTAACCAAAAAAAGTGTTCAAGAAATCAAATATATTTGAGATTCTTCAAAGTAGCCACCCTTTGCCTTGATTACTGCTTTACACACTCTTGGCATTATTTTAACCAGATTCATGAGGTAGTCACCTGGAATGCATTTCAATTAACAGGTGTGCCTTGTTAAAAGTTAATTTGTGGAATTTCTTTCCTTCTTAATGCATTTGAGCCAATCCGTTGTGTTGTGACAAGGTAGGGGTTGGTATACAGAATATAGCCCTATTTGGTAAAAGACCAAGTCCATCTTATGGAAAGAACAGCTCAAATAAGCAAAGAGAAATGACAGTCCATTAATAATTTAAGACAAGGTCAGTCAATCCAGAAAATTTCAGTTGCAAAAACCATCAAGGGCTATGATGAAACTGGCTCTCATGAGAACCGTCACAGGAAAGGAAGACCCAGAGTTACCTCTGCTGCAGGGGATTAGTTAATTTGAGTTACCAGCCTCAGAAATTGCAGCCCAAATAAATGTTTCACAGAGTTCAAGTAACAGACACAGCTTAACATCAACTGTTCAGAGGAGACTGTGTGAATCAGGCCTTCATGATTGAATTGCTGCAAAAAAAAACACTACTAAGGGACACCAATAATAAGAAGACACTTGCTTGGGCCAAGAAACACGAGCAATAGACATTAGACCGGTGGAAATTTGTCCTTTGGTCTGATGTGTCCAAATTTGAGATTGTTGGTTTCAACCACCATGTCCTTGTGAGACGTAGAGTAGGTGAACGGATGATATCCGAATGTGTGGTTTCCACCGTGAAGCATGGAGTAGGAGGTGTGGGGGTGCTTTGCTGGTGACACTGTCAGTGATTTATTTAGAATTCAAGTTACACTTACAGCATTCTGCAGCAATACGCCATTCCATCTGGTTGGCACTTAGTGGGTCTATCATTTGTTTTTCAGCAGGACAATGACCAAACACACCTCCAGGCATTTGACCAAGATGGAGAGTGATGGAGTAATGAATCAGATGACCTGGCCTCCACAATCACCTGACCTCAACCCAATTGAGATGGTTTGGGGTAAGTTGGACCGCAGAGTGAAGGAAAAGCAGCCAACAAGTGCTCTGCATATGTGGGAACTTCAATAAGACTGTTGGAAAAGCATTACAGGTGAAGCTGTTTGAGAGAATGACAGGAGTGTGCAAATGGACCACAATGTCAATTCCAAGTATTTGCCATGGGCTTTCAGGAAGAGGAACAGGCTGGAAAGGCAGTTTTGTAATTCTTCTCACACAGTTGACATGTTGATATTGTAGTTTGTACGGGAGGTGTCCATTCCAGTCAACCAGTAGAGTTTACGGAGCTGCTGTTTTGTTCCGACAACTCCCTGATGGCTGTCATGAGCGAGTGAAACCAGTCTGTGATGCAACAGAGAGTACCAGGTCTGTACCAGGTCTGGGGGGGAAAAAAAAAAATATTGTTTTGGGACAGCCTTTTTCAATCTTGCTGTGTAAAGCAGCCAGTTCAGGGCATGTAGCACATTGGCAGGAGAACTCAACCACTGACAGTGCGTTAAGTACCCCACCGGAACGTTCACCGCTGCTCAACCCAACCACACACAGGCAAAAGCTTCCTTTTCTACTATAGAGTATTTGCGCTAGGCAGAGGAGAGGGAAAGGGATGCAAACGCCACTGCGCGTTCTGTTTAATCTGCATGTATTTGCGTAAACACACCACCCAAACCATAATCTGATGCATCTGTGAACACCAGGGTAGGAGAAGCAGGATCCAATATTGCCAGGGCAGAGCTATTGACAATCAGCTGCTTGACTTTTTCCAAAGCGTCCACGTGAAATAACCGCCTGTCATGTGGCAGGCGCGCATATGCTCGACCTAGAGAGAGTAGTTGCAGACGAATTTGGAGTACCACCCAGTTAAGCAAAGGAATGAGTGCAGGGTGGTAGCATTGGAAGGAGCAGGGGCCTTGTGAATGGCAGTGACTAAGTAGTAGTTATTGTGCAGTAATGGTATGACAAAGGAAGTTACATTTTCTTTGTTTAGCAGCACTCTCCAAGGTGCTGAGAACGGCTTGCAAGTTGCGATCATGTTCCTTTTTAGTTTCTCAGTATATTATGATGTAATACAGGTAGGCTTGTGCACATTGTATGTTCTGCAGTAGGGAGCACATCTTTTGAAAAGCAGCAGGAGGCCAAACCGTAGGGGAAGTACCCAATTGTCATACTTGAGTAAAAGCCTTAATAGAAAATGACTGAAGTGAAAGTCCTCCAGTAAAATACTACTTGAGTATGTCTACAAGTATTTGGTTTTAAATATACTTAAGTATCACAAGTAAATGTTATTGCTAAAATATACTTGTTGTTCTGGTATTGATTTGCACTTTTCACGCCAAAGTACGTTCATCTCTAGAAGATAGAACGCGTCTCCTTCCTGAGCGGTATGGAGGCTGCGTGGTCCCACAGTGTTTATACTTGCATACTATTGTTTGTACAGAAGAATCTGGTACCTTCAGGCAATTGGAAATTGCTCCCAAGGATGAACCAGACTTGTGGAGGTCTACAATTTGTTTTCTGATGCCTTGGCTGATTTCTTTTGCTTTTCCCATGATGTCAAGCAAAGAGGCACTGAGTTTGAAGGAGGGCCTTGAAATGCATCCACAGGTACACCTGCAATTGACTCAAATTATTTCAATTAACCTACCAGAGGGGAACGCCTCGCTTCAACAGGGTTTACAAGAACTTTGTGGAGTGGTTGAAAAACTAGTTTTAATGACTCCAACCTAAGTGTATGTAAACTTCCAACTACAACAGTAAGAATTCAGACTCTTTATTCAGTACAGCCTTGAGTCATCTTAGGTATAACGCTACAAGCTTGGCACACCTGTATTTGGGGAGTTTCTCCCATTTTTTTCTGCAGATCCTCTCAAGCTCTGTCAGGTTGGATGGGGAGCGTCGCTGCACTGCCATTTTCAGGTTTCCAGAGATGTTCGATCAAGTCCGACCACTCAAGGACATTGAGACTTGTCCCGAAGCCACTCCTGCAGTGTCTTGGCTGTGTGCTTAGGGTTGTTGTCCTGTCGGAAGGTGAACCTTCCCCCCAGTCTGAGGTCCTGAGTGCTCTGGATGTGACATTTGGCATTCAGGCCAAAGAGTTCAATCTAGGTTTTATCAGACTAGAAAATCTTGTTTCTCATGGTCTGAGAACCCTTTAGGTGCTTTTTGACAAACTCCAAGTGGGCTGTAATGTGCCTTTTACTGAGGAGTGGCTTCCGTCTGGCCAATCTACCATAAAGGCCTGATTGGTGAAGTGCTGCGGAGATGGTTGTCCTTCTGGAAAGGTTCTCCCATCACGGTGGGAACCACACATGTGGAGATCATCCGTTCACCCATTATGTGTCTCACAAAGATACGGCAGTTAGAACCAAAAATCTCAAATTTGGACTCATCAGACCATAGGACAGATTTCAACTGGTCTAATGTCCATTGCTCATGATTCTTGGCCCAATCAAGTCTCTTCTTCTTATTGGTGACCTTTAGTAGTGGTTTCTTTACAGCAATTCAACCATGAAGGCCTGATTCACACAGTCTCCTCTGAACAGTTGATGTTGAGATGTGTCTGTTACTTGAACTCTGTGAAGCATTTATTTGGGCTGCAATTTCTGAGGCTGGTAACTCTAATGCACTTCTCCTCTGCAGTAGAGGTTACACTGGGTCTTCCTTTCCTGTGACGGTCCTCATGTGAGCCAGTTTCATCATAGCGCTTGATGGATTTTACGAATGGACTTGAAGACACTTTCAAAGTTCTTAAAATGTTCCATAATTTGGACTTGGTCTTTTACCAAATAGGGTTATTTTCTGTTTACCACCCCTACCTTGCCACAACTCAACTGATTGGCTCAATTGCATTAAGAAGGAAATTAATTCCACAAATTAACTTTTAACAAGGCCTACCTTGTTAGAAGTGCATTCCATGTGACTACCTCACAAAGCTGGTTAAGAGAATGCAAAGAGTGTACAAAGCTGTGAAGGGAAATGGTGACTACGTTGAATAAGTAGCACTTTTATGGTTACTACATTATTCTATATGTGTATTTTATAGGTTGATGTCTTCACTATTATTCTACAATGTAGAACATAGTAAAAGTAATGAAAAACCCTTGAATGAGTAGGTGTGTCCAAACTTTTGACTGGTACTGTATGTCTTGTCCAGGACAAGAGTCTACACAGAGCGGTGCGCTATAGCCAATCAGAGCTACATCATTCCTCTATACCAACTAGCCATTTGCCACACGGGGCTGCCATCATTCACTTTGAACAGGACTTTGTGTTTACAGCCAGTTGCAACAGTGTGACTTTAGATCATTAAAACGCATTCAACAAAAGCCACAAAATACACCTGAATGGATTTCTACCAATATGTCAATACCACGGGAGTCTTCTTGCATTTGGGAAGTTTACCGTCCTATTGGTCAAACAACCATGACAAGATAGGCTCTCTCTCCTTCAGTTATACACATCAACAACAACAAGATCAACAACTAATGCTAGACAGAGCAATTCCCCTCTCAAACATTTTCAGCCAGTTGGCCATCAAAATTGCACAGGTCATATTCAGCAGGTGTTGCACGTTGGTAAATTCATCAGTTCCGTGCTCTGGCACAGTCAGATGAGTGTTCTGAAATGTAAGTAGATAGACAGAGGGAATTTGCGAACGCCAGAGATCTACCTCTGATTTATGAAAGTAGTGCATATACAAATGCTTGGGTAGGATAGAGACTGACCCCATATCAAATAAAAGATAAATGGGGTGAGGAGCAACGTCAGGGGTACCAACAGACTCAGTATGCATAATAGTGTAAGCTCTGATACCTCGACCTCTCGTACATTTGTTATTTTAGCTGCACGGCACACCCGTGCGCCATGACTAGGGCTGTGTGGCGGGGCACTCCATAGCGTTAGCTAAGTGAGTATTAGAGCCACACCTGTAATAGCAGCGACCCGACTTTCTTGTATCATCAGGTGAATTGGAGTTGGCACGGGTCTTATATCTTTGTTTATTCTTATTTTTGGGGCTTTTCTCTCACTGCCTGTACTGGCAGTGGTTTATTAATGAACTGGATGTGGGCTTGGCCACTTTCCACTTTAGTAGCGAGTGCCATAGCAAGCAGTGTGCAGTGTGAGATTAGCCTGCAGCAAAAGCCTTTCGTTAACATGGGAGCATTAGGCCTTTTCGACAAGTTGATCTCTCAACATCTCATGTCCTCTATCACCAAAGTTGGCCGCCTCTCCTTCCAGTTCTCTGCTGCCAATGACTGGAACGAACTACAAAAATCTCTGAAACTGGAAAAACTTATCTCCCTCACTAGCTGTAAGAGCAGCTCACAGATCACTGCACCTGTACATAGCTCATCTATAAATAGCCCAAACAACTACCACTTCCCCTACTGTATTTATTTACTGTATTTATTTAGCTCCTTTGCACCCCAGTATTTCTACTTTGCACACTCATCTACTGTCAAATCTACAATTCCAGTGTTTTTTCTTTTTTTTTTTTTTTACCCCTTTTTCTCCCCAATTTCGTGGTATCCAATTGTTTTTTTAGTAGCTACTATCTTGTCTCATCGCGACGGGAGAGACGAAGGTTGAAAGTCATGCGTCCTCCGATACACAACCCAACCAAGCCGCACTGCTTCTTAACACAGCGCGCATCCAACCCGGAAGCCAGCCACACCAATGTGTCGGAGGAAACACTGTGTACCTGGCAACCTTGGTTAGCGTGCACTGCGCCCGGCCCGCCACAGGAGTCACTGGTACGCGTTGAGACAAGGACATCCCTACCGATCAAGCCCTCCCTAACCCGGATGACGCTAGGCCAATTGTGCGTCGCCCCACGGACCTCCTGGTCGCGACCGGTTACGACAGAGCCTGGGCGCGAACCCAGAGTCTCTGATGGCACAGCTGGCGCTGCAGTACAGCGCCCTTAACCACCCGGGAAGCCCAATTCCAGTGTTTTAATTGCTATATTGTATTTACTTCGCCACCATGGCCTATTTATTGCCTTTACCTCTCTTATCTCACCTCATTTGCTCACATTGTGTATATAGACTTATTTGTCTACTGTATTATTGACTGTATGTTTGTTTTACTCCATGTGTAACTCTGTGTTGTTATATGTGTCGAACTGCTTTGCTTTATCTTGGCCAGGTCGCAATTGTAAATGAGAACTTGTTCTCAACTTGCCAACCTGGTTAAATAAAGGTGAAAAAAAGTCACAGTTCACAAGTAACTCTCTCAGGGCAGAAACGTAATCCGCTATGGACTAATCAGGTCTCTGTGCTCTTTGTCGGGATTTATGGCGCTCGACTACGACATTGACAGCTGGAATAACATTTCCCTGGAGAGCGGTGACAGCGGTTGCCAATGCAGTACCTCTATCTGGTAAGGTGTAAAAGATACTTTGATCTTCAGTATATAGAGAATGTAGTAGCACTGCACGCTACCTAGCATCTGGCCAGTCATCTCCTGTAGTATTGAGAGCCACCAAATAGTTGAAGAAGATTTTCGACCACATGGCCAACGACATCGTAGGTGGACCTCATTGTACTTCCATTCTGTATCAGGATATGTAGAATAAAATACATGTAGGTTAAACTTGGGTAGTGCAGCAGAACACAACAATAGCCAGCAGCATGCCACCCTGCAGCATACCACCCTGCAACATACCACTGCTGACTTGCTTCTGAAGCTAAGCAGGGTTGGTCCTGGTCAGTCCCTGGATGGGAGAACAGATGCTGCTGGAAGTGGTGTTGGAGGGCCAGTAGGAGGCACTCTTTCCTCTGGACTAAAGAATATCCCATTGCCCCAGGGCAGTGATTGGGGACACTGCCCTGTGTAGGGTGTCGTCTTTCGGGTGGGACGCTAAACAGGTGTCCTGACTCCCTGAGGTCATTAAAGATCCCATGGCACTTATCATAAGAGTAGGGGTGTTAAACCCGGTGTCCTGGCTAAATTCCCAATCCTGCTCTCAAACCATCACGGTCACCCAATAATCCCCAGTTTACAATTGGCTCATTCATCCCCCTCCTCTCCCCTGTAACGATTCCCTAGGTCGTTGCTGTAAATGAGAACGTGTTCTCAGTCAACTTACCTGGTAAAATAATGGATAAATAATACAAATAAAATGATAATAGGGCAGGAGCCTATCTCCTTTTTCTGTAGTCTGAGGCAGCTCAATGTACACAAACTGGACAGGACGCTAGTCTGTCGCAGGGCCTTACCTCTGCGACAGAGTCCCAAGCAGAGAGGCATTGGGTCTTTGTTCTGACTTGACCGGGGATCGAACCCCCAAACTTTCAATCTCAGGGTGGCCATTGAGTAGTAGTGAATCCACCAAGGACTATAACACTCCGAGAGTTCGGTAACTGGCACCCAATTCAGGACCATTTTGAAGCTCTAAACAGTTATGCGACTCAACAATATTGCAGGGTTGAGCAAGTTACTTTCTAAATATATTCCGTTACACTTACTAGTTACCGGCCCAAAATTGTAATATACAATGTGACTTTTGGATTACACAAACTCATTCATGTAAGCAGATTACTTTTAGTTACTTTTTGATGAATTTTGCTTTAATAAGCATTAGACGAAGATTCATCAAACGCATTTGGTTTGTCATCATAGTGGTCTCTGACTTGTGGTCAGACTCAACTTAAACTTAAACTTCTGCCTTTTTACAATGCTAAATTGAATGTCATTGCGAAAACAGAAAAGTGTCATAATGTATTTTTCCACAAACATCCTTTCTGAATTTAAAAGTAATCAAAGAATTAATCATATAGTTTGTGTGTCTGTAATCTGATGACAATGTTCTTGCTGTTTTTTTTGTAATCAGTTTACATATAACTCATTACACGCAATCAGTTACTCCACAGCCCTTCCCATACATACAGCTCTTCTTGGTAGGAAGTAACCTTCATGCCTTGCATACTAACTAGTATGCCAGCAGGCAGTATTTACTGTATATCGGAAACACATGGACTGTCTCTCCTCTCACTTGTAAAGCGGTTGATCGTGTGTTTGGATGGTTGTCCTAGGGCACTGTGTGGGTGGTGTACATCAGAACCAACATAAAGCGAAGCACACACGTCGACTGATGATGAACTGTCAGCACTGATGACATCACAGACAGGTCTCCCTCACCTCCCTTTGTTCTGATTGTCCCGTCAGAAGGTTGAGCCAATCAGATGGCAGAGACTGAGAGAAAAAAGAACAATCCTTCTAATCTCTGCTCAAGCATCTCAATTTGAAGCTTGAACTGGAGTAACGTTAGTCACTCTCGCAACGGAGCTAGCATTCTTTCCTCCCCTTCTATCCTCCTGCCAAATTGAAGGGAATTTGCCACAGTCTCTATCCGCAATGGATCAGTGCACCGTAGAGTTCAATAGTGTCTTGGATGTCAGTTAAAAGACGGATGCAATCAATAGGAAAGAGAAAGGAGAGAGTGAGCCTATTTTACTCAGTAGCACAAAGAGAGAATTCCGTTCCACCTCCTCCTCAGCACTGACCCTTTGTGTGGTCAGATGAGGCTCTCCATCTGTCAACATCCTGCATGTATGAAATGCCTATAGGCCTTGGCAGAGTACAGTAGAAGTTGGACATTTATTTCATTTTATTAGGGTATTTGACACTTTTAGTTGGACAATGTGGAAATCAGAAAGGCCGATGGGAGAAACAGTGGGAAGGGCAGACACGATGTTTGAAACCGTGTCCGTTGGGGAGATTTGTGACATGTGCCTGGATTGTTACCACTTGGTGAAGCATAACAGTTTGGATTCCAGGCTAAAGGATTGGACCCAGGTGCTCTGAAATTTGTGCATGAACACACATGCGGCCTAATTGTGTGTACTCATCCATCGCTATGCATTACTCATGCTGCAATGCAACCTCAACGGTAGCACGTCAAAGCATGGTCACAACATTTTTGGGTTACAGCCAAAGACCCATTTGTGACCAAGCTTTAACTTCCTGACTGATGTCTTGAGATGTTGCTTCAATATATACACATACTTTTCCTCATCATGATGCCATCTATTTTGTGAAGTGCACCAGTCCCTCCTGCAGCAAAGCACCCCCACAACATGACGCTGCCACCCCTGTGCTTCACAGTTTGGATGGTGTTCTTCAGCTTGCAAGCCTCCCCCTTTTTCCTCCAAACATAATGATGGTCATTATGGCCAAACAGTTATATTTTTGTTTCATCAGACCAGAGGACATTTCTCCAAAAAGTACGATCTTTGTCCCCATGTGCAGTTGCAAACCGTAGTCTAGCTTTTTTATGGTGGTTTTGGAGCAGTGGCTTCTTCCTTGCTGAGCTGCCTTTCAGGTTATATCGATATAGGACTTGTTTTACTGTGGATATGAATACTTTGGTACCTGTTTCCTCCAGGATCTTCACAAGGTCCTTTGCTGTTGTTCGGGGATTGATTTACACTTTTCGCACCAAAGTACGTTCATCTCTAGGAGATAGAACGCGTCTCCTTCTTGTGCAGTATGATGGCTGCGTGGTCCCATGGTGTTTATACTTGCATATTATTGTTTGTACAGATGAACGTGGTACCTTCAGGCTTTTGGAAATTGCTCTCAAGAATGAACCAGGCTTGTGGAGGTCTACCATTTTTTTCTGAGGTCTTGACTGATTTCTTTTCATTTTCCTATGATGTCAAGCAAAGAGGCACTGAGTTTGAAGGTAGGCCTTGAAATACATCCACAGGTACACCTCCAATTGACTCAAATGATGTCATAAACGTCTGACTCACTGGAATTGTGATACAAGGGAATTATAAGTGAAATAATCTGTCTGTAAACAATTGTTGGAAAAATGACTTGTGTCTTGCACAAAGTAGATGTCCTAACCGACTTGACAAAACTATACTTTGTTAACAAGAAATTTGTGGAGTGGTTGAAAAACAAGTTTTAATTACTCCAACCTAAGTGTATGTAAACTTCCGATTTCAACTGTATATACAATGCATTTGGAAAGTATTCAGATCCCTTGACTTTTCAACATTTTGATACGTGACAGCCTTATTCTAAAATGGCTTTTCCCCCCTAATCAATCTACACACAATACCCCATAACAACAAAACAAAACAGTAAAAAAAAAAAAAATCAGGACCTCAGACTGGCAAAGTTTCACCTTCCTACAGGACAACAAACCTAAGCACACAGCCAAGACAACGCAGGAGTCTTGGCTGTCTTTGAATGTCTTTGCAAAAGTTTATGTTAAAAAAAGTATTTGCTTTGCCATTATGGGGTATTGTGTATAGATTGATGAGGCAAAAAAAAACGATTAAATACATTTTAGAATAAGGCTGTAATGTAACAAAATGTGGAAAATGTAAAGGTGTCTCAATACGTTTTTTGCTCTGACATGCACTGTCAACTGTGGGTCCTTACATAGACAGGTGTGTGTCTTTCCAAATCATGTCTGAGGAATTTAATTTACCACAGGTGGACTCCAATCAAGTTATAGAAACATCTCAAGGATGATAAATAGAAACAGGATGCACCTGAGCTCAATTTCCGAGTCTCATAGCAAACGGTCTGAATATAATTTGGAAAATAGTAAAAATAAAGAGAAATCCTACTCAATGTAGGTGTGTCCAAACTTTTGACTGGTACTGTATATATTTACCAAAAAAGATATTGGGGATTGGAAATGATGCAGACAATTACATTGATGGAGCTGATCTACCCCCCCACAAATAAAAAACAGAGCCTGGCCTATGTTAAACATGTAAATAAAAAAGTACAGTGTGTGTTAGGTGTTAAGCTTGTGTTAGAAATGCTTAAAATACAAAAATGCTATTGTGTTGAATTGATTGGGAAATAAAGATAGACATGGTTTTAAATGGTAGTGGTAATATTTCATTCAGTGCAGAAATTTAACTTACCCTGTCCCCGCGGTTCACGTTACATCATACATCATATCATTAAGTTGTGCCAAGAGACCACTTTTTTTTTGGACAAGCTATGTTTCAAAAATATTATGTTGGCATGAGTTCTGATTATTTACAGGGATACACGACATCCTGAAATATATATAGATGTCTTTGTTAGATAGAATGATAGAATACTGTCGTGTCTTTGGCTATGCCGGATTAAGTGATATGACATGCTATTCTATAAAATAATTTCTCCGTAATTAATATTACCTGATTGAGCTAATCATATAAATGTTATTAACTAGAGAGTTGTGCACCACAAAATAATATTTATAGAGCTGTTATCTTCCGTATAAACTCTTAAAGACCTAGTAATATTTGACATCAATAGCAGTCAATATTAATCGTCATCTTAATTCAGTCTCATCTGAAAGTTGTAAATTCTTGGTTATCTGCACGAACCCTGGCTCACAAGTTGAATCAGCCATGCAAAATTGGGTTTAATTATTTATTTACTAAATACCTAACTAATCACACAGAATTACACATACACATAATTAAATCATAACTTGATTACAAATTACGTCATGAAGGAAAACGTCCCTGGCGGTGGAACAGATATGACAGCTTGTTACACAAAAGAAAAGGGGCTGGGTTTGAGTGAAAGAGCGGGAAGACTGAGGAACAAAGGGAAGAAACTGTCGTAAATACAGTATCTTATGCATTCTAAATTACTGCCCATTTGGAAAAGGAAAATGCAATAAATATTTACTCTGAGCTGCGCTTCGGTAGGTTGGTGGTAGATGGGAGGCTGTGTTGCCCAACCGAGTCCTTTGAAGAATGTCTCTGGTTGTCAATTGGATACGTTGTGGTAACGTCGTTTGGGTGATAGACGGGATACTCTGTCTGTTCCTTCCTAACCCTCGTTTGCATCTGCTGTTGCTAACTCAACGGCTAGGAGGTATCACTTCTGTAGTGAATAAGAGTTCAAAGTTCATACCATTCGCAACCAAAGCTTACGCTGATGTTGGCTTCGTTCTGTAGTTATTATCTGAACCATTTTGACATAGGACCGTTGTCCTCACGTCCTTGGAACAGGAGGTTATATTGTCATCAAGGGCTTGTATAGGAAGCGAGAGGAGGGCGTGTTTGAAAAGTTTTATAGCCCATGTCCCTTCACACGGGCGGGCCACTGATTGAGCATCTTATGAAAACCCAAATCTCATATTTTAGAAGCTAAAATCACATTTCATCCCATCACAAATAATTTAATATTCAAACATTTAAATTGAACAACAATTCCATGTGAATCCGATAACTCTGATGTGTAGACTTTCCACTGTAGAGTTTATGTCATCTTAACATTGATGAGAATGTCTCAGATGACAACCGAACTGACATCATATTCACTAAGTACCACCGCATATGTTCCATTGGTCGGATTACCAGAATATAGTTCCTTTCCCCCCACCTTCTGATGTTCCCAGAATCTCTATGTTAACCAAGGGGTTTGCAAATGTAACCTCAGTAGGGTAGAGAGAGGAAAAAGTGGGGAAGAGTTATTTATGACTGTCATAAACCTACCCCCCAGGCCAACGTCCTGACAATACTATATTTCCATTGATGGAGTGATGCTGACTAAAGAAATGTCTCAACATACCCAACTTTCCCCTACCTGCATATTTATTACACTCAATCTCTTTATAGCTTGTTATAAAATTTTCACAGGCAAGTAAATAATTGTTCAATCCATATACATAGCTCCTTTGATGTGCTCAACGGAGTCTTTGAGATTCGAAACCCTGTGAAGTGTATCGTCTTGTAACAGACTCTCGACACACACATACACACACCATGTGCTTGGTGAATGAAACTCTGGCAGTGATTAATATGTTTGTGATAGAGATGGTGCATGGGGAAACGTTTCCCCCCGGTATTTTGACACTTCCCTGGCGTCGGTTTCCCGCCTTTCATCTGATTAATCGGAGATCTTTCTCTCCTGGAGCGTCCCTGCCTTGGTGACATCTCTTTCTGGCGCGCAAAAAAAAAAACACACACACACACACGCTACACACATTCCACAAACACTAGACGGGCCTGTTTAGCATGCCAATTCTGTGTCTCGCTACTCAACCCCCACTATAATTCTGTTTCCTTTTTCTAAAAATAATTCCCTATGGGCGATCATTATGAAGAAAATGACAGTGACAGAGTGTGTGTGTGCTGTGTGCACTTGTTTTCCTACATTATCAGGACCCCAATGTCCTAATATTTCACCTTAATATCCTGAAAACTTTTCAGGTCCTGAATTTGTTCCAATTATAAACTCAGCAAAAAAAGAAACTGCCTTTTTCAGGACACTGTCCTTCAAAGATAATTCGTAAAAATCCAAATAACTTCACAGATCTTCATTGTAAAGGGTTTAAACACGGTTTCCCATGCTTGTTGAATGACCTATAAACAATTAATGAACATGCACCTGTGGAATGGTCGTTAAGACACTAACAGCTTACAGACTGTAGGCAATTAAGGTCACAGTTATGAAAACTTAGGACACTAAATAGGCCTTTCTACTGACTCTGAAAAACACCAAAAGAAAGATGCACAGGGTCCCTGCTCATCTGCATGAACGTGCTTTAGGCATGCTGCAAGGAGGCATGAGGACTGCAGATGTGGCCAGGGCAATAAATTGCAATGTACGTACTGTGAGACGCCTAAGGCAGCGCTATAGGGAGACAGGATGGACAGCTGATCGTCCTCGCAGTGGCAGACCACTTGTAACAACACCTGCGCAGGATCGGTACATCCGAACATCACACCTGCGGAACAGGTACAGGATGACAACAACAACTGCCTGAGTTTCACCAGGAATGCACAATCCCTCCAGCAGTGCTCAGACTGTCCGCAATAAGCTGAGAGAGGCTGGACTGAGGGCTTGTAGGCCTGTTGTAAGGCACATCCTCACCAGACATCACCGGCAACAATGTCGCCGATGGGCAGAAACCCACTGTCGTTGGACCAGACAGGACTGGCAAAAAGTGCTCTTCACTGACGAGTTGTGGTTTTGTCTCACCAGGGGTGATGGTCAGATTCGCGTTTATAGTCGAAGGAATGAGCTTTACACAGAGGTCTGTACTCTGGAGCGGGATTGATTTGGAGGTGGAGGGTCAGGTTATGGTCTGAGGCGGTGTCACAGCATCATCGGACTGAGCTTGTTGCCATTGCAGGCAATCTCAACGCTGTGTGTTACAGAGAAGACATCCTCCTCCCTCATGTTGTACCCTTCTTGCAGGCTCATCCTGACATGACCCTCCAGCATGACAATATAACCAGCCATACTGCTCATTCTGTGCATGATTTCTTGCAAGATAGGAATGTCAGTGTTCTGCCATGGTTAGCGAAGAGCCCGGATCTCAATCTCATTGAGCACGTCTGGGACCTGTTGGATCGGAGGGTGAGGGCAAGGGCCATTCCCCCCAGAAATGTCCAGGAACTTGCAGGTGCCTTGGTGGAAGAGTGGGGTAACATCTCACAGCAAGAACTGGCACATCTATTGCAGTCCATGAGGAGGAGATGCACTGCAGTACTTAATGCAGCTGGTGGCCACACCAGATTGTTACCAGACTGTTACTTTTGATTTTGACCCCCCCCCCCCCCCTTTGTTCAGAGACACATTATTCAATTTCTGTTAGTCACATGTCTGTGGAACTTGTTCAGTTTATGTCTCAGTTGTTGAATCTTGTTATGTTCATACAAATATTTACACATGTTAAGTTTGCTGAAAATAAACGCAGTTGACAGTGAGAGGACGTTTATTGTTTGCTGAGTTTATTTTAATCTTAAGGTTTAGGGTTTCGGGGTTAGGGTTTTTGGGGTTAGATTTAGGGAAAATATGATTTTTATTTAACAAAAAATTTTAATGGTGAAAAAGTTTTACACAAAAAAGTCCTGACATTTCATGAAAACACGGCTGTGTGTGTGGTGTGAGAAGAGAGACCAACGATAAAGCACACAGAGCAAAAACTAGAGGCAGAGAGAGGAAAGAGGAAATTATAGAGGAGGAGGGAGATACAGAGAGCAAAAGAGCAGAGGGAGAGGGAGGCAGCACATTGATATATGGCTCAGTAAGCAGCACCCGGACAGCTTTCACATCTTTCAGTAAACATTATCCACCAGGGCACATATAGGAGAGCCGCCAGGGCCCGCAGTCTGTCCACAGATAACAATTCTGTCAGCAGAGCTACGGCTCAGGCACGTACACACACAGGCCCGCACAGACAGACCGACAGACACACATGTATTCTTCAGACAGACAGACACATAAGCACTAGAGGTCGACCGATTAATTGGAATGGCCGATTTCAAGTTGTCATAACAATCGGTAATCTGCCTTTTTGGACACCGATTGTGGTCGATTTAAGAAATACAGTGCCTTGCGAAAGTATTTGGCCCCCTTGAACTTTGCGACCTTTTGCCACATTTCAGGCTTCAAACATAAAGATATAAAACTGTATTTTTTTGTGAAGAATCAACAACAAGTGGGACACAATCATGAAGTGGAACAACATTTATTGGATATTTCAAACTTTTTAACAAATCAAAAACTGAAAAATTGGCCGTGCAAAATTATTCAGCCCCCTTAAGTTAATACTCTGTAGCTCCACCTTTTGCTGCGATTACAGCTGTAAGTCGCTTGGGGTATGTCTCTATCAGTTTTGCACATCGAGAGACTGACATTTTTTCCCATTCCTCCTTGCAAAACAGCTCGAGCTCAGTGAGGTTGGATGGAGAGCATTTGTGAACAGCAGTTTTCAGTTCTTTCCACAGATTCTCGATTGGATTCAGGTCTGGACTTTGACTTGGCCATTCTAACACCTGGATATGTTTATTTTTGAACCATTCCATTGTAGATTTTGCTTTATGTTTTGGATCATTGTCTTGTTGGAAGACAAATCTCCGTCCCAGTCTCAGGTCTTTTACAGACTCCATCAGGTTTTCTTCCAGAATGGTCCTGTATTTGGCTCCATCCATCTTCCCATCAATTTTAACCATCTTCCCTGTCCCTGCTGAAGAAAAGCAGGCCCAAACCAGGATGCTACCACCACCATGTTTGACAGTGGGGATGGTGTGTTCAGGGTGATGAGCTGTGTTGCTTTTACGCTAAACATAACGTTTTGCATTGTTGCCAAAAAGTTCAATTTTGGTTTCATCTGACCAGAGCACCTTCTTCCACATGTTTGGTGTGTCTCCCAGGTGGCTTGTGGCAAACTTTAAACAACACTTTTTATGGATATCTTTAAGAAATGGCTTTCTTCTTGCCACTCTTCCATAAAGGCCAGATTTGTGCAATATACGACTGATTGTTGTCCTATGGACAGAGTCTCCCACCTCAGCTGTAGATCTCTGCAGTTCATCCAGAGTGATCATGGGCCTCTTGGCTGCATCTCTGATCAGTCTTCTCCTTGTATGAGCTGAAAGTTTAGAGGGACGGCCAGGTCTTGGTAGATTTGCAGTGGTCTGATACTCCTTCCATTTCAATATTATCGCTTGCACAGTGCTCCTTGGGATGTTTAAAGCTTGGGAAATCTTT
Organism: Oncorhynchus mykiss; assembly: GCF_057628025.1. Lineage (NCBI taxonomy): Eukaryota > Metazoa > Chordata > Actinopteri > Salmoniformes > Salmonidae > Oncorhynchus > Oncorhynchus mykiss. The sequence continues at coordinate 46,198,914 of NC_143033.1, read as the reverse complement.
TTGTATCCAAATCCGGCTTTAAACTTCTTCACAACGGTATCTCGGACCTGCCTGGTGTGTTCCTTGTTCTTCATGATGCTCTCTGCGCTTTTAACGGACCTCTGAGACTATCACAGTGCAGGTGCATTTATATGGAGACTTGATTACACACTGGTGGATTGTATTTATCATCATTAGTCATTTAGGTCAACATTGGATCATTCAGAGATCCCCACTGAACTTCTGGAGAGAGTTTGCTGCACTGAAAGTAAAGGGGCTGAATAATTTTGCACGCCCAATTCTTCAGTTTTTGATTTGTTAAAATATTTGTTGTTGTTGATTCTTCACAAAAAAATACAGTTTTATATCTTTATGTTTGAAGCCTGAAATGTGGCAAAAGGTCGCAAAGTTCAAGGGGGCCGAATACTTTCGCAAGGCACTGTTCCTCTGTGGTGATGGGACAAACTTCCAGATGGACAACCGTCTCTGCAGCACTCCACCAGTCAGGCCATTATGGTAGATTGACAACACAGAAGTCACTCCTCAGTAAAAGGCATATGACAGCCCGACTGGAGTTTGCCAAAAGGCACCTAAGACTCTCAGACCATGCAAAACAAGATTCTCTGGTCTGATGAAAGCAAGATTGAACTCTTTGGCCTGAATGTCAAGCGTCACATCTGGAGGGAACCTGGCACCATCCCTACGGTGAATCATGGTGGTGGCAGCATCATGCTGTGGAGATGTTTTTCAGTGGCAGGAACTGGGAGACTAGTCAGGATCGAGGCAAAGATGAACAGAACAAAGTACAGAGAGATCTTTGATGAAAACCTGCTCCAGAGTGCTCAGGACCTCATGACTGGGGTGAAGGTTCACCTTTCAACAGGACAACTACCCTAGGCACACAGCCAAGACAATGCAGGAGTAAATTATATATTTATGTTTTAATATGTAAGAAATTTGTATTTTTTTTCTAAAAAACAGTTTTTGCTTTGTCAATATGGGGTATTGTGTGTAGATTTATAAGGGAAAAAACGGTTTAATCAATTTTAGCATTAGGCTGTTTTGTGTCATCTGGAAAAGCCTCTATCAACCCTTGATACAGTTTGGAAATCAACCTTGGAGGTTTGTCAGACTGCCTTAAAATAGCATCTGGCTTGTCCAGTGTTTGCTGGACAGAGAGTATATATTTGTATCTGCAAATATTCACATCACCTTAGTCACAGACTAGTCTTCCCTGGCTGCCTGACACTGCTGAGACCCCTGTTACCATCTGATCCTCCTAAAATATATTTTTGTAATCATTTTTAGATAAAACTATACTTAATATAATCACATCACCAAATAATTGATTAAAACACACTATTTTGCAAAGAAGGTATACAGTAGCCTCAACAGCACTCTGTAGGGAGTACCATGGTGTAGGCGGAGGACAGCTAGCTTCCGTCCTCCTCAGAGTACATTGAATTCAATACAAAACCTAGGAGGCCAATGGTTCTCACCCCCTTCCGTAGACTTACACAGTAATTATGACAACTTCTGGAGGACGTCCTCCAACCTATCAGAGCTCTTGCAGCATGAACTGACATGTTGTCCACTCAATCAAAGGATCAGCTAAGTAATCTAGTACTGAAAGCATAAGCTACAGCTAGCTAGCACTAGAGTGTATGACATGATGTGCGTAGTTGACTTATAGAGAAAGAAAATAGTTGAACAGTTTTTAACAAATACATTTCTTCCTAAATGAAGGAGAAGCAAGAAAGAAATAGAGAGGGAGGGATTGTCATTTTTTCACTTTCAGTTTCACTTACTTAGCTAGCAAATGCAGCTATCTAGTTTAGCTTATTGGAACACTGCTCAAACAGTGGGATGCTATGTTAGCTGGCTGGCTATGACTATCCAACACAAAACTGAAACTCTTCCAAGTCAAGGTAAGCGTTTGGTTTTAGTAATTTTTTGACACCAGGGCCTGCCGGTGTAACTGCTTACTGACTGTACACTGTAACGTTACTGCATGATTGTAGTGGGTTTACTAATGCGTTAGTATTATTAGCTAAGCTGACTATGGTGTTACTTTAGCTAATATGGTGACAACGATGTAGGCTGTGTGTAGCGGTTTGGCATTGAACGTTTTTTTTTTTTGCCTGGTCACATACAGCTGATGTGTTGTGCATTGAAGTCTACAAGCAAAGGGACGAGGTTAAAGGATTAGTGCGCATCACGTAGATGTGAGAAGGAATACAACGTGGCTGCTATGAAACTGTGAACTGTGTTTACACGTGAACATTGGTGTATTAATTCCATTGATTGTGTTGAAAAACGTTTCATAAACAGAAGCAAACGGAAACAAAACGGGGATAAACATAAATACCTGAATTTGTCCAATAGAAACTCGTTTGCAACTGTTGGACTAATGATTACACCCACTGGATGTAGGCAAGAGTGTACAAGATGGTATTGAATGTCACCTTCTATCCATGTGACACTGTCTGTCACATATTTGTCTCTCGACTTGTGTGCACCTACGTTGTAGACTTTCATTCATAGGCTAGGATGTAGCAGCCTCATGATGGGTATAGGGAAGATGTTAGTATAATGTAGTAGTCTAAACCAATCTCTGTTATATTGAACTGGGTGAATGGAATATAAATGACAGTCATCCAATATGCTGTAATAGAAATAAGGCCATGCTCATGAAAAAAAATGACATCCTTCATCTTAAACGCACTGGTGTACATTTATACTTTATATTATCCAAGAATAGAATTAATGATTCAATAGTTGAAATTACCATTATTCCCAGACTGTAGCTTTAAGCTTAAATTGCTGTCCTGTAGCTACTCTAGGTCTACCCATCAATTAAAGAGGAAACTTTGTATAATTCACTGAGTATACTGCAAGAGTTCCATAGACTGGTCTTCCCTGTCTGTCTGACCCTGCTGTGACCCCTGTCACCATCTGATCCTGCTAGACATGATGAGCAAAGTGTTGTGTACTGACTGCACTAGATGGCTGCATTCCCGCAGGATGCCTTGGGAGACCTGCGTGTTCCGACAAAGATCATTGCGGTGCGGTCGGGGCATTTTTTAATGCTGCAGGCGGGAGCGGGCGGTCAGACAGACTACTTTGGAGTTAAAATATGGTTCTTGTCCCACAGATTATTTTGAAACGGTCCTCTTTCTGCTTTGTATGCGTTAGCCTATCCATTGTATTAAAAGCACACATTTTCGCATTATTCACTCACTCAGTATTCGCTGCTTTAACTTCAGTAGTCTACCTCTCCGAAGAATCACGTGGTAGTTAAATTGAATATGAAATTAACTTAAATGTGATTAGACTGTAGCTTACTACATTGTCTGTAAATAAATATTGATCATGAAAAGAAGTGGAGGGCGATCAACCAACATGAGTCAAAGTGCAATCAAAAAAATGTAAGGCACAATGCACACATATTGGGCTACTATGGTGAGCGAGCATTACACCTTTTCATTTTCAATAAGTAACCCATTTATTTGTCTCTGCCTGCAAATCGTCCTTCGAAAGGGGAAGCTGTATCCTATAGGACTATGCAAAACGAGGCAAGTGTCGCCATCGTCATTCTTGCTGTTTCCAGTTCAGTAGCCATACCTGTGAGATCAGGTGCGCATGTGGTCTCAATTAAATAGAGTAGTAGGCTATAGCCTATGTATACATGGGCGTTGAAGCACGGAGCAGTTATCTTTCCAAAGAAATGTACTTCCTAAATAGGCCCATGATTAGGCTATAGTTTACTACATTGCCTAGCAATAGGCCTAAATATTGATCGGTCTGAAAATCTTCCCACTCCTAAAAGGTAGGCTATAAACATAGCTCAAGAGAAAGTGCAAGCCTGTCCAACTCTGCTCTATTCAAACTACATCTAGCATATTGGCTGATATAGCCCAGTAATACAATGTAAGGGCCATGTGAGAGTCTCTGGTAATTTATTTTTGCGTTTTTGATATTACGAATGGGGCGAAAAATTGCTGGGACCATGGCTGGCAAGTGAGCTGCGTCACATACGCCTAAAATAACATTGCAAACTGGTACTGACTAATACAACTCACATTGCACTGAAAAAAACGTCAAAATATCAATCTTGCCCGATGGTTTCATTGTTTGATTCAGGTCTTAGTTTGATTGAGGCAAAAATAATAGCTAATGTAAACCAACTTTTGCCAGCTCTCTCTCTCTCTCTAATGTTACATCAACTGACGAAAGCTTGCCAATTCAAATTTACTTCTGAAACGTGACAAGACAAAGGTTACAAAACATTTCCATACAAACAGTTGCTGTTAGATAGTAATAATAGCCACTTTATATTTCTATCAGACAGAAGACGAGGCTAGAGCTGACCTGGCTGTGGTAGCTACTCATAAGCGTAGCTTATTCATTCACCTCAGTCGAGGGGATGAAACATTAGCTAACATTACATGTCAGTTACAATACTAGCTCAGCACTGTGAATAAACACTCATGTTTCTTCTTCTGTTAAGTTAAACAGCAGTTACCTTGCCAGCTACATCAGTCAACTAAAGATAAGCCAGTTTCTGTTCTGCTTGGAGTGAAGGTTCACCTTCCAACAGGACAACAACCCTAAGCACACAGTCAAGATAATGCAGGAGGCACAAGTCTCTGAATGTCCTTGAGTGGCCCAGCCATAGCCCGGACTTGAATCCAATCGAACATCTCTGGACAGACCTGAAAATAGTTATGCAGCGACGCTCCTCAGCCAACCTGACAGAGCTTGAGAGGGTCTGCAGAGAAGAATGGAAGAAACTCCCCAAATACATGTGCCAAGCTTGTAGTGTCATACCCAAGAATACTCAAGACTGTAATTGCTACCAAAGGTGCTCCAACACAGTACTGACTAAAGGGTCTGAATACTTATGAATATGTGATATTTCAGTTTTTTGTTTGTGATAAATCTGCCCCCCAAAAAATCCAAAACAAGTTTTTTATTTGTCATTATAGGGTGATGTGTTGATTATCCATTTTGGGGGGAATCCATTTTAGAATAAGGCTGTAACGTACTAAAATATGCAACAAGTCAAAGGGGTCTGAATACTTTCCAAATGCACTGTAGGCTTCTTCTACACTGTTTATCATATATCCTTATGTCTAGTCACCTTAACCCTATACATACTGTATCTACCTCTATCACTCCAGTATCCCTGCACATTGTGAATATGTTATTGGAACTGACCCTGTATATAGCTTACTTCCTGTGTTCTTATTTTTATTTATTGTGTTTTGTACTACCTTATGTTATTTTTAGTACTACATGTACATTGATATTGATGACTGCATTGTTGGGTTTAGAGCTTGCAAGAAAGGCATTTCACTGTACTTGTGCGTGTGACCTTAAAACGTGAAACTTGAAACATACACTGAGTGCACAAAACATTAGAAACATCTTCCTAATATTGAGTTGCACCCCCTTTTGCCCTCAGAACAGCCTCAATCTGTCGGAGCATGGATGCTACAAGGTTTCAAAAGCGTTCCACAGGGATGCTGGCCCATGTTGACTCCAATGCTTCCCACAGTTGTGTCAAGTTGGCTGGATATCCTTTGGTTGGTGGATCATTCTTGACACAGATGGGAAACTGTTGAGCATGAAAAACCCAGTATTGTTGCAGTTATTTACATACACAAACCATTGCGCCTGGCACCTACTACCATACCCTGTTCAAAGGCAATGAAATATCGTGTCTTGACCATTTGCGCTCTGAATGGAACAAATACACAATCTATGTCTCAATTGTCTCAAGGCTTAGTCGACATACAGTACCAGTCAAATGTTTAGACACACCTACTCATTCAAGGGTTTTTATTGATTTTTTAAAATATTTTCTACCTTGTAGAATAATAGTGAAGACATCAAAACAATGAAATAACACATATGGAAATCATGTAGCAACCAAAAAAGGGTTAAGCAAATTAAAATAGATTTTTGATTTTTCAAAGTAGCCACCCTTTGCCTTGATGACAGCTTTGCACACTCTTGGCATTCTCTTAACCAGCTTCATGAGGAATGCTTTTTCAACAGTCTTGAAGGAGTTCCCACATATGTTTAGCACTTGTTGCCTGCTTTTCCTTCACTCTGCGGTCCAACTCATCCGAAACCATCTCAATTGGGTTGAGGTCGGGTGATTGTGGAGGCCAGGTTGTCTGATGCAACACTCCATCACTCTCCTTGGTCAAATAGCCCTTACACCGCCTGGAGGTGTGTTTTGGGTCATTGTACTGTTGAAAAACAAATAATAGTCCCACTAGGCGCAAACCAGATGGGATGGCATATCGCTGCAGAATGCTGTGGTAGCCATGCTGGTTAAGTGTGCCTTGAATTCTAAATAAATCACTGACAGTATCACCAGCAAAGCACCATCGCACCTCCTCCTCCATGTTCCTGATGTCCATTGCTTGTGTTTCTTGACTAAAGCAAGCATCTTCTTCTTATTGGAGTCCTTTAGTAGTGGTTTCTTTGCAGCACTTCGACCATGAAGGCCTGATTCATGCAGTCTCCGAACAGTTGATGTTGAGATGTGTCTGTTACTAAATGCTTCACTATGAAGCATTTATTTAGGCTGCAATCTGAGGTGCAGTTAACTCTAATGAACTTATCCTCTGCAGCAGAAGTCACTCTGATTCTTCCTCTCCTGTGGCAGTCCTCGTGAGAGGCAGTTTCATCATAGCGCCTGATTGTTTTTGCAATTGCACTTAAAGAAATTTCAAAGTGCTTGAAATGTTCCATATTAACTGACCTTCAAGTCTTAAAGTAATGATGGACTGTTGTTTCTCTTTGCTTATTTGATCTGTTCTTGCCAAAATATGGACTTGGTCTTTTATCAAATAGGGCTATCTTCTGTATACCCCCTCCATACGTGTTGTTTCATAGTTTTGATGTCTTCACTATTATTCTACAATGTAGTAGGTGTCTCCAAACTTTTGACTGTTACTGTATGTCCAGTTGTATTTTGAAGTTGTGTAAGTCGGAAAGCGATGTTGCAGTTCGTCCATTAGAGGTCTGTAGAGTGCATGTTACCGTGTTGTAACAGAGCTATTGGCTAGGGTGCTGTTCAGTGGTATAGCAAAGGGTAAATGCACATTAAAGTTGTTTACTCATCTTTTTTATTTTGCCTGACCATTGACCTACATATCGGGGAAAAATACTTTGAAAATAAGGGATCGTTACTTTATTCACCACGAACGGCAATTAGCTTTTACCCAGCTATTTATTTTACCACTAAATCACTGGTGCTGTTGTAGGGTTGATGGTGGGTGTAAGTTGCGGCTTACGGCACTCAACTTCCTTGGTTTACTTTTAGTTTTACTTCCGGGTCTGTTTCTTAGCCCAAACCCGATGTCCTTAGCTTAGCCACACAGGGGTTGCCTAACCCATGGATGTTCTTACATTTTTTACAAACACATCTCAAATTTCAATCTTGCAATTTAATTTACCAGCAAGTGTTTCTGGGAACATGTTGCCACACAATATTGACCCTCCACACACTCCATAATAATAGCCTTGTGCTGTGTTTGTACAAGGAACTGGGCATTTTCACATCACAGTCAAAGGTACCAGAATTGGGCCTAACATCCTAACCATATGCCGTAACTATCCCATAACCATAACTATCCTCCACTCCTACCATTCTACTAGTGTTCATAACAGTAATGGCAACTCCTAGATTTCCTGTATGGGAATTTCCATTCATTCTGTGCACAAATACGGCTGTGCAGGTGTAATCTTAGTTCCATTTGTTAGCGCATTATGCTCATTACATCCAATTCTATTGGCGGTTAAAGCCTGGGGCGGCTGACACAAACCTTTTCAACTAGCTGGTTTGAGCGTGTCATGAGATGTCAGAGGTTTCCTATCTAAAATCCTTTACATGCAGCATCAGCCCTCTTTCAAAGGCCTCTGAAAAGATAAGCGTGTCCTGCCGCGATGACTCAAGAATACCAATTCCCTCTTTAGTTTAAGGAGGAGATGAAAAGGAGAGATAACATAGAAATGCACGGATGGTGATGGAAAGAGGGGAGGAGAGAGGTGGTGTGTGTAAGAGAAAGAGACAGAGATAGAAAGAGGAGGAGAATGGAAGAGTGAGATACAGATGCAGAGAGCAAGAGAGGGAGATAGCAAGGGATAGAAAGAGGTAGAGAGATATTCAGATACTGAGAGAAACTGACAGAGAGAGTGATGAAGAGGGAGAGAGACAGCGCAAGACAGAGATATACAGATATCAAGGGAGAGAGGGGAGGGGAGAAATTACAGGGAGGAGTACAGAGACATTTGGCCCTGGGCAGAAATATCAGTCAATCGCTCAGAACTTTGTCCTAGGCACAGTTATCCTTGCAGCAGGTTTCCTACATTTCCTCTTGAATTTTTTTCGCCCTCCTGTGATGAATATTACATTCAGACTGTGAATAATGAAACCTATCTCACATAAATTAAAGAGACAGGCTGAATTCCCCCTGGTTCAATCACTTTGAGAGAGAGAGGGAGAGGGAGGGAGAGAGGGAGGGAGATGGCAAAAGAGAGAGAGAGCAAAAGAGAGAGAGAGAGAGCAAAAGAGAGAGTGTATAAAGACGTGAGCGCGCAGCAGAAGAAAAGTGGACCTGTTTAATTTAAATCAAGTGTCACCGTGTAATCATTTTGGTCACGGTTGCGAACAAGCTGCGAAAATAGGGACAAATTGACATGCTGGACGGAGTTGACGCTGCCGTATCGGCGTACAAGTTCTCGGCTGTTTCCTACATCTAAATGTTTATGGTCACAAGAATTTGGCTCAGGGGTTATGTATGGGCCCAGAAGTGTCAAAGTGTTGGTGTTTGTAGGCTTTTGTTCCATAAAGAACTACAGTTCCCATGTTAATGGTTTATGGTTGACTGAGAAGATACATTTTCCCTCCCACTGTTTACCTTGGGGTAACATAATCAGTGGAATCTGGCAACTAAGTGATTAGAAGATCAAGACGATTGAAGATCAAGGAGGTCTATCTTCTTCATGATGATAACAGTGCGTGATGAATTAGGCTATATACGATTTCAAACAAGGATATATGCTTTTCTGTGAATGGTAGTGGCAGGATTGCTGCTGATTGAGAACAGATAAAGGACCGTTCAGAACAGTTGATGGGTTCCTGATTCAGTGTTCCAGTCTTCATATAAAAACAATATGTATAATTCTGCGCATGTCGACTTATTTGCTGTGCTGAGTGCTCCGCTGCCATACCTCAATAAGCATACGCGCAATTTCATGTTCTTTTTTCAGGAGGGTAATAGGCTACATGCAGCTATTTATTTTTTTATTTTTACCCAAAATACATTATTGACATGTTCGTACGAACGTAGTTGTCTCTATTGCGAACATAAGCACGACACAAACAGGCAGTCTAGCAATGTCATGTTCTTCTTAGCTGCTGAGTTAGGCATGCATATATTTATACTCGCCACAATATCCGCATATGTGGCATAACCATGGTACAGGGCGATGCAAAACCAACTCGCCCATTGTCGACTCTTTTCAACAGTCCGGATACAAGCCAGGCTGCGAAGAATGTTCGGCTGCCCAGCGGTGGAAAGCAGAAAGACACAGACACACAGTGTAATTAGTGATTGATTGCATGTTATGTTATCCATCATAATTGCAAACATTGGCTAAGCTGCACAGGATTCAGACATGCAGTCACGTAGTGTTATTTTTTCAGGATCTACGATATCGCAACAACTATAACGGTTAGCCTACATCATCACACAAAACGCAGATAGTTTTTTCTCCAAAGTGCAGGGACTACTACAGACAGACAAGGTTGTAGCCTTCATAATATATGTTTTGGAATGTTCGTTCAAATCGCCGCAGGGTTTTTATTTCAGCTTTTCATAAATATGAGGCAAAGCCATACATCATCATGGTTCAGTAGAGGGTGAGTAGAGAGCGAAATGAGATGGGAGGGGGGATTGTGAGTTTGTGCGTAAAATAACACATGCACAGAATGTGATCCTGATCCTTAGCTTTAAGAACGAGGTTTCCGGAGGGTAGTGGGCAAAAACTGTGTCCATAGACACATCCTTTTTTAATATCAATCCTTGTTGGTGCTGCAATTTAAATTGGCGTTTTTATTTTCTACAATGTTATAGAGGGCCTTGTAATCGTTTGAGAATATGATGACAGATGCTGTAGTTTCTTGGTTGAGTTGGGAGTGGCTGACTGCTTACTCTGCAGTGTGCATCAGCTGCTGATAAGGGGCACCATATGGTGGAAGGGAATCCCGTATATATATATACACTACCGTTCGAAAGTTTGGGGGTCACTTAGAAATGTCCTTGTTTTTGAGAGAAAAAGCACATTTTTTGTCCATTAAAATGAACATCAAATTGATCAGAAATACAGTGTAAACATTGTTAATGTTGTCAATGACTATTGTAACTGGAAACGGCAGATTTTTTATGGAATATCTACAGTGCCTTGCGAAAGTATTCGGCCCCCTTGAACTTTGCGACCTTTTGCCACATTTCAGGCTTCAAACATAAAGATATAAAACTGTATTTTTTTGTGAAGAATCAACAACAAGTGGGACACAATCATGAAGTGGAACGACATTTATTGGATATTTCAAACTTTTTTAACAAATCAAAAACTGAAAAATTGGGCGTGCAAAATTATTCAGCCCCCTTAAGTTAATACTTTGTAGCGCCACCTTTTGCTGCGATTACAGCTGTAAGTCGCTTGGGGTATGTCTCTATCAGTTTTGCACATCGAGAGACTGATATTTTTTCCCATTCCTCCTTGCAAAACAGCTCGAGCTCAGTGAGGTTGGATGGAGAGCATTTGTGAACAGCAGTTTTCAGTTCTTTCCACAGATTCTCGATTGGATTCAGGTCTGGACTTTGACTTGGCCATTCTAACACCTGGATATGTTAATTTTTTAACCATTCCATTGTAGATTTTGCTTTATGTTTTGGATCATTGTCTTATTGGAAGACAAATCTCCGTCCCAGTCTCAGGTCTTTTGCAGACTCCATCAGGTTTTCTTCCAGAATGGTCCTGTATTTGGCTCCATCCATCTTCCCATCAATTTTAACCATCTTCCCTGTCCCTGCTGAAGAAAAGCAGGCCCAAACCATGATTCTGCCACCACCATGTTTGACAGTGGGGATGGTGTGTTCAGCTGTGTTGCTTTCACGCCAAACATAACGTTTTGCATTGTTGCCAAAAAGTTCAATTTTGGTTTCATCTGACCAGAGCAACTTCTTCCACATGTTTGGTGTGTCTCCCAGGTGGCTTGTGGCAAACTTTAAACAACACTTTTTATGGATATCTTTAAGAAATGGCTTTCTTCTTGCCACTCTTCCATAAAGGCCAGATTTGTGCAATATATGACTGATTGTTGTCCTATGGACAGAGTCTCCCACCTCAGCTGTAGATCTCTGCAGTTCATCCAGAGTGATCATGGGCCTCTTGGCTGCATCTCTGATCAGTCTTCTCCTTGTATGAGCTGAAAGTTTAGAGGGATGGCCAGGTCTTGGTAGATTTGCAGTGGTCTGATACTCCTTCCATTTCAATATTATTGCTTGCACAGTGCTCCTTGGGATGTTTAAAGCTTGGGAAATCTTTTTGTATCCAAATCCGGCTTTAAACTTCTTCACAACAGTATCTCGGACCTGCCTGGTGTGTTCCTTGTTCTTCATGATGCTCTCTGCGCTTTTAACGGTCCTCTGAGACTATCACAGTGCAGGTGCATTTATACGGAGACTTGATTACACACAGGTGGATTGTATTTATCATCATTAGTCATTTAGGTCAACATTGGATCATTCAGAGATCCTCACTGAACTTCTGGAGAGAGTTTGCTGCACTGAAAGTAAAGGGGCTGAATAATTTTGCACGCCCAATTTTTCAGTTTTTGATTTGTTAAAAAAGTTTGAAATATCCAATAAATGTCGTTCCACTTCATGATTGTGTCCCACTTGTTGTTGATTCTTCACAAAAAAATACAGTTTTATATCTTTATGTTTGAAGCCTGAAATGTGGCAAAAGGTCGCAAAGTTCAAGGGGGCCGAATACTTTCGCAAGGCACTGTACATAGGCGTATAGAGGCCCATTATCAGCAACCATCACTCCTGTGTTCCAATGGCACGTTGTGTTAGCTAATCCAAGTTTATCATTTTAAAAGGCTAATTGATCATTAGAAAACCCTTTTGCAGTTATGTTTGAACAGCTGAAAACTGTTGTTCTGATTAAATAAGCAATAAATGGTCCTAGTTGAGTATTTGGAGCATCAGCATTTGTGGGTTCGATTACAGGCTCAAAATGGCCAGAAACAAAGACCTTTCTTCTGAAACTTATCAGTCTATTCTTCTTCTGAGAAATTAAGGCTATTCCATGCAAGACATTTCCAAGAAACTGAAGATCATAGAAGGTGGAGTGGGAGGCCCCGGTGCACAACTGAGCAAGAGGACAAGTACATTAAAGTGTCTAGTTTAAAAAACGGATGCCTCACAAGTCCTCAACTGGCAGCTTCATTAAATAGTACCCGCAAAACACTAGTCTCAACATCAACAGTGAAGAGGTGACTCTGGGATGCTGGCTATAGTATTAACTGCTTGTCGTTTCTTAAATTATAATGCGTTAGTTGCTTACTGGACCCTGGCAATCCGTGAAATGTTAACTAGCTAAAGAACTAAACACTATCTGTGAATTAATGTTTGCCTCTACAGTATGTGGTTAATTTTCAGAATGAGAGTATTTGGTGAAAATGAGGCATAGCCTCTGGATTCGGGGATCAAGTGTAGCTGGAGCTGGGCCTGTCTTAAGCTGGATGCCAACATAGGAACACCACACACTTTGCCTCTTTCTCATTTTTGTTGGCACATTGTAGAACAGATGTCCACAGGCAGAAAGTGTACAATGTAATAATGTTCAGTGTAGCCCAAAGATATTGTTTTTGGTGTGTTGAACTTGACAGTAACGTGTGTGTGTGTGTGTGTGTGTGAGTGAGGGGGGATTATACTTTTTTTTACTCAGTGAATGTTATTTTTACACACATGTAGCCTTGTGCACTTGATAGATGTCTATAGTGGCTACTATAATAGAGCAAAAATAGAATGCCTGTTTGTTTCATTTTACTTCTACTTTAAGATGTTTTTTTCCCAAGTGCAACATTTTTGTGTGTGGTCACAAGCGTTCTATTATAAAGTCTGTCATGGCTGACTGTAAAATTAGTGTATTGTTTTTTTTCTCAAGAGTGTCATTAGCAGTAAAGTCTAGGCAACAAATAACATTGGATTGGATTTCTTTACATTTTTTAGCTGTGAATTAGGTTCATATTAACCACTTTTTATTTTACACACAGAGACTGATCAAGTAGATCATATTTTTTGTTGTTTAATGAGTTAAAACCTGCGTTTCCCCCTAGCAGGGATTTTTTGTTTCAGTGCAAAAAAATAAATGAGTCACCTTTTTGGGCCCTCAGCACTTTGCATCCCTGAGAGAAGAATGGGAGAAACTCCCCAAATACAGGTGTAGCGTCATACCCAAGAAGACTCGAGGCTGTAATCACTGCCAACGGTGCTTCAACAAAGGACGGAGTAAAGGGTCTGAATACTTATTTCAATGGGATATTGAAGTTAGATTTTTTTAATACATTTGCTAAAGTTTCAAAAACCTGTTTTTGCTTTGTCGTTATGGGGTATTGTGTGGAGATTGATGAGGGGGGAAAAAAACATACACTTTTCTAATAAGGCTGTAACGTAACAAAATGTGGAAAAAACCAAGGGATCTGAATACTTTCTAAATGCACTTTATATCTTGTTCGCACTCGATATCTCTTCTTTCTTTCTCTCTTTTCTTCTTTCTTTCTCTCTCTCTCCAGTGGAGTGACACAGCCAGAAACTAGCGTCTCACTCTGGGATCGGAGCGAGGAGGAATTTTTTAAACAAGCAAACGGCAGTCGGTTGATCCAACCCGGTCCTCCCCATCTGGTGTTCTTGTTTTCCGCCGCCCCCGCCACATTGTATCCTCTCTGCCACAGCCACAATTGTTTCCTCGCCACTCACAGACAGATAGCACACAGCTAGCTGGGTGGCACATACTTGGAGACACACACACACAAACACAGATACATACACACACATATACAGTGTTTATCTGTAAAAAATATTATAAAGAACAGCATGACTCCCAGACAGTTTATGGGACCAGTCAGTACCAGTCAAATGTTTGGACACACCTACTCATTCAAGGGTTTTTCTTTATTTGTACTTTTTTATACATTGTAGAATAATAGTGAAGACATCAAAACTATGAAATAACACATATGGAATCATGTAGTAACCACATTCTTGGCATTCTGTCAACCAGCTTCACCTGGAATGCTTTTCTAACAGTCTTGAAGGAGTTCCCACATATGCTGAGCACTCGTTGACTGCTTTTCCTTCACTCTGTGGTCCAACTTAATCCAAACCATCTCAATTGGGTTGAGGTTGGGTGATTGTGGAGGCCAGGTTGTCTGATGCAACACTCCATCACTCTCCTTGGTCAAATAGCCCTTACATAGCCTGGAGGTGTGTTTTTGGGTCATTGTACCGTTGAAAAACAAATGACAGTCCCACTAAGCGCAGACCAGATGGGATGGCGTATCGCTGCAGAATGCTGTGGTAGCCATGCTGGTTAAGTATGCCTTGAATTCCAAACAAATCACTGACAGTATCACCAGCAAAGCACCCCCACAACTTCACATCTCCTCCCCCGTGCTTCATGGTGGGAACCACACATGCAGAGATCATCTGTTCACCTACTCTGCGTCACTCAAAGACACTGCGGTTGAAACCAAATTTGGACTCATCAGACCAAAGGACAGATTTCCTCCGGTCTAATGTCCATTGCTCATGTTTCTTGGTCCAAGCAAGTCTCTTCTTATTATTGGTGTCCTTTAGTAGTGGTTTCTTTGCAGCAATTCGACCACGAAGACCTGATTCACACAGTCTCTCTGAACAGTTGAGGTTGAGATATGTCTGTTGAACTCTGTGAAGCATGTATTTGGGCTGCAATCCGAGGTGCAGTTAATTACTGATTTCTGAAGCTGGTGACTCAAATGAACTTATCCTCTTTAGCAGAGGTAACTCTGCAAAATGTTCCATATTGACTGAGCTTGATGTCTTAAAGTAATGATGGCCTGTCGTTTCTCTTTGCTTATTTGAGCTGTTCTTGCCATAATATTGACTTGGTCTTTTACCAAATAGGGTTATCTTCTTTATACCAACCCTACCTTGTCACAACACAACTGATTGGCTCAAATGCATTAAGAAGGAAAGAAACTCCACAAATTAACTTTATCAAGGCACACCTGTTAATTGAAATGCATTCCAGGCATTCCACCTCATGAAGCTGGTTGAGAGAATGCCAAGAGTGTACAAAGCTGTCATCATGGAAAAGTGTGGCTACTTTGAAGAATCTCAAAGATAACATACATTTTGTTTTGTTTAACACTTTTTTGCTTATTACCGGATTCCATATGTGTTATTTCATAGTTGTTATGTCTTCACTATTATTCTACAATGTAGATAATAATAAAAAGCAAATGGTACTTCATAATGTTTATATCTACAGTACCAGTCAAAAGTCTGGACACACCTACTCATTCAAGGGTTTCAAGGGTTTTGAATGAGTAGGTTTGTCCAAACTTTTGACTGGTACTGTAGATTAAAACATTATGAAGTACCATATGCTTTTTAAGTATTACAGTGTGTGTGTGTGTGTGTGTGTGTTTTTTTGCGTGAAAGAAGCGGTGAGTACTTAGACAGCCCTCTTCTACTGTAATATAAGGTGTGTGATACCTTCAGCTGAATCAGGTAGGCCCCTGTGCTGACTGAACTCTCTATCACAGCATGACGAAGATGTTAGTTAACAGTAATTGCTGTTAAGGTTGTTCTACTATTCCCCCTGTAGCCTCCACACAATATGATCAGAGCTGACTCCGTCGGCTACAACATACCATCAATCCACCAAACTATTTTGTGTTCTCTATTTTTTATTTTCTGACACTGCGTCAACGCCGTCGAACGACAACAAAAAGGGTTGACAAAATTGAACAACTCATTTTTGACGGCTTAAATGGAGGGTGGTTTTAAAACAGCCGCCATAGAATGGGATGTTTTAATGGCCCTTTGTTTCTTAATTACAGATATTAATTGAATATAATGTGAAATCTCCTCTGTTGCCTTTAGCAGCGTGCCCTCGCTACAATAGAGTAATCCTTACACCCACCAGCTCATTCAGGGCTCCTGACAGTGAGCAGTAGTTCTCAGCCAACCGGCGTATGGAGAATCGTTTGGCTTTGGCTGGGGAAAAGAGGTGGTCATGCTTTTGGAATCCCAACAGGCTTCCATGGCTGAAACACACTCCGCACACAAACACATACACATGACTATGCACACGCCCACAGATGTATACATACACACACTCATGTACGTACACACGCAAGAATGCACACACACACACATTCAAATGGTTAGAGAAATGCTAGCCAAGTCTCCACCCACTGGGCACACCACGTCATTTCAACATGGAAATGGGGGTAGTATTTAGTTGAGAGGTTGATAAATTAAATTTCAACCTTTATTCACCCATTCAAAAATACTTCCAGAAGTTTGTTGAATTCCCAATGTGTTACCAATGAATTCCCAATGTGTAATTCCCTATGCTTTCAACCATCTAAAAGCACAAATTCCAACAGAAAAACAAAGTCGGATTTTTGGTTTAGTTGACATCTAAATGTGTTATCACTGCACTTTTAGCTATTTAAAAGACCAACAAAGTTCGAATGGGAATACAAGGTCAGATAATTTACTGTATTACAAAAGTCATATTGAATTGTGTTTGGTTGACAATGCAAACAAATATCACAAGTTAATGGATATCTAATGCTTGGATAGTTTCATCTGAGCTACTGGCTTAATCGTATTTTTATTGTGAATCCAACATATACTTTGTTAACTTGTTGACAAAGTATGCAGCTGACATGGTTTTGGAAGCCAAACAAGCTCATCACAGAGAATATGCCTCAGGTTTGCCGATAACTGAAATGAGCACTACTGTCACGACTCCCGTCGAAGTCGGTCCCTCTCCTTGATTTGGAGTCATACCTTGTGGGATTGGTGATAATCTGAGAAAGATTTAGGGAGTTCCATTGCCTTAGGACTTGGTCAGGTGGTTTAAGCATGTCCCAGTTTAGGTCACCTAGCAGGACAAATTCAGACTTAGTGTAAGGGGCCAGGAGAGAGCTTAGGGCAGGCAGGGTACAGGTCGGTGCTGATGGAGGACGACAGCACCCAGCAACAGTCAACAAAGAGCTGTTTGAAGGTTTAATGCTTAAAACCAGCAAATTAAATTGTTTGGGGACAGACTTGGCTAGCCCTCACTCTTGGCGAGCGCTCTGAAAGCTCCAAGTTAGGCTAGCGAGCAAGCAGTTTCGCCAGGTAGCCTAGGACAACAAAAAATAAAAGCGTGTACTGTATGACAGAGTCATAGACCATTTCATCAACATGAAAGAGAGGGATATGGCATTGGCATTTCTCTACAAGTAGGGTGAGTCAACATGTTTTTTCCTGCTTGTATGAACGCACACACAAATGCGAACCATGGCCAGCCATATTTAGCTAACATTGATTGGACTAAGGGTGCGTTCGTAAATTCACTCTGGCTATCTACTCCGATTTCAGAGCACTCTCGATTGAGGGTGCCAGAGCGCAGAATATGTGATGAATTTATGAAGGCCCAACACCAGTTGAATATGACCGGTGCCAGTAAATATTGGCAAAAAAACCAAACTAAATTTTTTAGTCACCAACGCTCTAGAGTACATGAAAATAGCCTAACCAGCTCTGCTAGGGCGAGTAAAATGGTCAGATTGAGGGTTCTCTCTCATTTGTGTTTGGATGTAGCTATCAAGCTAGCCAACTTTAGCCAGTTAGGGGAATACCTAGTCAGTTGTACAACTGAACGCATTCAACTGAAATGTGTCTTCCACATTTAATCCAACCGAAATGTGTCTTCCACATTTAACCCAACCCCTCAGAGTCAGAGAGTTGCGGGGGGCTGCCATAATTGACATCCATGTCTTCGGCGCCCAGGAGACAGTGGGTTAACTTCTTTGGGGTACCCCCCTTCTCAATTTCCGCCTAAAGACATACCCTAATCTAACTGCCTGTAGCTCAGGCCCAGAGGCAAGGATATGCATATTCTTGGTATCATTTTAAAGGAAACACTCTGAATTTTGAATTTTTGAATTTAGGAGAATATAACACAATAGATTGGGTAGAAGAAGATACAAGGAAATAAACATAGGTTTTCTGTTTTTTAATGTTGCTGCATCATCTTTCAAATGACCAAGAACAGCCAAACATACTGATAGGATGCTGTGGATGATTTGAATGAAGAGCATAAGATGGCAACAATAGCTGAGCAAAGTTTTGGACAGATAACTTAAAAATTATATGAAATTGAGCATGAAGTCACCCAGGTGTCCGACACATGTACCCAAATGGCCGAATTGGTACAGTAATACGGTTTTCTTCCTGGGAAGCGGCTCTGGTGGCTCCTTGCAGACTGGCGGCTCTGGCGGCTCCTTGCAGACTGGCGGATCCTTGCAGACTGGCGGCTCTGGCGGCTCCTTGCAGACTGGAAGCTCCTGGCAGACTGGCGGCTCTGGTGGCTCCTTGCAGACTGGCGGCTCTGGCGGCTCCTTGCAGACTGGCGGCTCTGGACATGCGGGAGACTCTGGCAGCTCTGGACAGGCGAGGCGCACTGTAGGCCTGGTGCGTGGTGCCGGCACTGGTGGTACTGGGCCGAGGACATGTACCTCAGGGCGAGTGCGTGGAGGAGGAACAGGGAGTACTGGGCTCTGGACACGCACAGGAAGCCGGGTGCGGGGGGCTGCCACCGGGGGCTGGTGCGTGTAGGTGGCACTGGATAGACCGGACCGAGCAGGTGCACTGGTGCTCTTGAGCACCGAGCCTGCCCAACCTTTCCTGGCTCGATGCCCACTCTAGCCCGGCCGATACGAGGAGCTGGAATGTACCGCACCGGGCTATGCACCCGCACTGGAGACACCGTGCGCTTCACAGCATAACACGGTGCCTGCCCGGTCCCTCTCGCTCTCCGGTAAGCACAGGTAGTTGGCGCAGGTCTCTGACTCTCGGGCTTCCAGCCCTGCTTCCGTGCTGCCTCTTCAAACCGCCGTCTCTGCGCTTTGGCTGCCTCCAGCTCTGCCTTGGGGTGGCGATATTCCCCCACAAATGTGTAGTGTTATCGTTTATCGGGTCCACCAGTATCTCCTCCCAAGTCCAATAGTCCTGATTGCGCTGCTCCTCCTGCCGCTGCCTGTCACCACGCTGCTTGGTCATGTTTTGGTGGGTGATTCTGTAACGGTTTTCTTCCTGGGAAGGAGAGGAGGACCAAAATGCAGCGTGGTTAGTGTTCAACATCTTTAATATAGACGATAAACGATAACACTACACATTTGTGCAATGACACAAAGACAGAAGACAATCACCCACAAAATACCCAAAGAACATGGCTGCCTAAATATGGTTCCCAATCAGAGACAACGACAGACAGCTGCCTCTAATTGAGAACCAATCTAGGCAACCATAGACATACAAAACTACCTAGAAAGGACACAGCCCCATAAACATACAAAACCCCTAGACCAGACAAAACACATAAATCCCCCATGTCACACCCTGACCTAACCAAAATAATAATAAAGAAAACAAAGGCCAGGGCGTGACATACATTTTGAAGGAAAAAACTATATACAAAATACATAAATGCTATTCTAACACACCCCGCAAAAATATATATATATATATAAAAAAAAATAATAATAATAAAACAAACAATTCATTACAAGGGTAACTATTTACATATTTTCTATTTACAATATTGTGAAGACCCTCAGTCCTCTACACAATATTGTTCTGCTGGTGCCATGGCCCATAGCAGTCTCTTTCTGCTGTAAAGCAGAGGCTTACTGAACAGGTGGTGCAGGTGATGGGGCATTTCTTGTGACAAAGGGCACAACAACGTCTCCCTACTGTGCCCTTTTTGCCCTGAGGCACATTCATGCCTGCAGAGATGAATCTGGGCAGGTGAACACCACTGGTTGGAGCAGAAGGGACAGAGGTAGAGGGGACAGAAGGTGCTACAGTAGACTTGCTGTAGCTAGCAAGCTCCTGGATGAGCAGCTCCCTGAAGGCTAGCTGTGAGATGGGGGGCTGTCCACAGCTCTTAGCCATTTCCTTCTGGAGGATGAAGGCATTCACCATCTTCACGGATCCATCGCATGGTACCCCGCTCAGCCCGCTTAGGCATGTCGTTCACCTTTGTCTTTGGAAAGCCCACTCTGTTGGTCAGAATGGTGCCACAAGCCCACACATCCCGCTTCCTCAGCTCTGTAAACATGGTAGGGCTTGTGTAGAAGTTGTCCACAAACGGAATAACGGAATCATAACTCAGTCCATTACCGGCAGCAAAACTGTTTTTCCCCTCATAAACAAATAAATTGCAAGTGTAGGCACACACAGAATCAGCCAAAACAAACAGTTTGTAACCCCATTTGGTTGGTTTGTTACGCATGTATTGTTTGAGGCTGATTCTTGCCTTTGAGGCTACTATCCTCATCGATGGACAGGTTCTGGGCGGGCTGAAAAAAGGTCTTGCAGGCCTCAACGATGTTGGGGTAGAGAGGTTTGATTTTGCACAGCCTATCAAACCTTGGTGTGCCTCTCTTCTGGTCATTCTCCCCATCAACTTCTGGGTCACTGATGTGAGATAGTCAGAAACCTTTTACAAGACATGACAGTCATGGGGAAAGGCAGTTGATAGAGAGCTGATGTTTTCCAGTAGTCCCTTAGAATTTTCAACTTCACCAGCCCCATGTAAATGACCATTGAAAAGTAGCAGAAAAGGTCTGACATGGAAATGGGCTTCCATGCCTCTTTCTTTCCTGCCTGCTTCTTAGCCCCGTACTTATTGGTGTTCGACACCAGGGAATCAACAACTGACGAGGTGAAAAACAGTTGAAAAAGTTGAAGGGGGCTGTACTTTTCAGTCATGTCTAGTTGAGGTCCTGGCTGCCTTTTGGGTCTAAAAACTGGTTCCACATCATCTTCTAACACAGAGTGCCAACGACACTCTGGCCCTCTGTCTACAGGTTTCTCTCTTCCCCACCTCCGCTTCTTTGTCACTGACTTCACATCTCTAGATGGCCAGGTAGGTGTGGAGCCGGCTTCAGAGGGAGATGGACACCTAGACATTGGCGGCTCATAATCATAATCCCTGCCACTGTGAAAGATTTTAAAAAATCAGTAACAATACTTTCACGTATGAGCCCTGTATCAACACGTAAAATAAACAGATATATATAGAGTACAGGGAACATAATCACTATGGTGAAGTGGTGAAGGGCTGTTCCATTCCATGTTTATGTAAAATAAATGTTAAAAATATGGGGTGGCAGGGTAGCCTAGTGGTTAGAGTGTTGGACTAGTAACCGGAAGGTTGCCAGTTCAAACCCCTGATCTGACAAAGTACAAATCTGTCGTTCTGCCCCTGAGCAGGCAGTTAACCCACTAGGCTGTCAGTGTAATTAAGAATTTGTTCTTAACTGCCTTGTCTAGTTAAATAAAGGTAAACACAATATCACACACACAGTTTAGCCAACCTTTCATTACAGATTATATTTTTATATATTGCAAATAAAATAAGAAAATCAACAACAAAAAATCTCAAATGAATAATTTTTGATATAATTTCAAACAATGACATTAGCATTAGAATTTACCAATCCAGCATGGCATCCTCGCCATGCAGGAACAGTCTTCCGCCTGGGAGTCAAAACTAGCTTCGCTGAAAGAATCATCTTCCTGAAGCAACTCGGTCTCGCTGTATCTATCTATTTCCTCAATAATTTGGGTTAAATCTGTATATCTAGACTTTGTTTTAGTTTTTCCTGATTTATTCGCCATATTTGAAATATATAAACTTGTTAAAAATGCTATTGAATATGTACTGCTATGTGTAACACATCAAGTAGGATTTGCAATGGCGAATGAACCTCTTTTACGCCAGCGTTTACGACAAAGGATGGTCTTCAAATGTATAACCCACCATTTACCTCAGCTCATTGGCGATCTTCCAAGCTAGATTTCAAGATGATCTTTGGCCATTGGGCCAAAATACAGTCAATCAACGATAGACCGGTCCTACCATTGGTGCGCAATGATGTCATTGATTGGTGTCTTCAAATCGGTTTGTTTCGGTCAATACGTCCTGGGAAAAGAACCATCAAGTATGGTTGTGTTAGTAACAACCAGAGAATTGCAATGAAACCAACCATGACTGGATAACTGACTGTTTGTTTAGTGTGTGTAATTACCACGAACGCATCGTCCAAAGTTGAATGAGATGGAAATCATGACGCAAGCGGTTTACAAGTGTTTCGTGTTAGGCTATAAAAATGGATTTTATCAAACAAAACGAACATTCACTGTGTAGTTAGGACACTTGGCATTGCCACCAGAGGAAGATCTTCAATGGTAAGTGATTTATTTTATTGTTATTTCTGACTATCATGACGCTAATGCTTGGTTGGAAAATGCTAGTAATACTTGTGTGTGCGTGGCGCCGTCCTCAGAAAATAGCATGTTTGCTTTCATAGTAATGGCTTTTTGAAATCTGACACAGCAGCTGGATTAATAAGACGTTCATCTTTTAAATGATGTAAGATACATGTATTTAAGTCAATGTTTACTATAACAAATGGTGTATTTAGAATGTTAGCTCTCTGCAGTTTCCCCGGATGTTGGCCTGGTGGGACGTTAGCATCTCACCTACCCTAGAGAGGTTAACTGCCTTGCTCAGGGGCAGAACGACAATATGACAACACTCTGAATTTACAAACGACCCAGAGCTCACTCTGACACACTGGAGGTAATATACGAACACACCCTAAATAGTTTTTTGTATATTTTAGTTTTCACTCTATTAATTTAATCTTTATTTAACTATGCAAGTCAGTTAAGAACAAATTCTTATTTACAATGACAGCCTACCAGGGAACAGTGGGTTTTCGGGAAGAACATCAGATTTTTACCTTGTCTGCTTGGGGATTCGATCCAGCAACCTTTCAGTTACTGGCCCAACACTCTAACCACTAGGCTACCTTAGACTAAGCATCTGTGATTTAATGATGTTGAAGTTGAGAAATGGTGCTGGAATAGTGGAGGCAGCTCGTTTTTTCTTTGCTACTTACAGTAACTCACCATGGTTCTAAATCAATAGTTGTTTATTAGTCCGGAAATGTCTGAAACATTATCTTCCTTGACCATGATGTAGATCATGTGATTTATGATTTATTACATGTAATATGCTTTGTAGTCTTCCCCGGACAGAGGTTGCGCTCCGGTTTTGTGATGAAACAAAGGTGTGGTTGGATTTATTGTGCCACTGTGTCTTCTTATTTTCTCGGCCTTAGGCATATATATCACGGTTGCAAAGCATATGAACTAACAGGTTATAGAGCAAACAACGCAATTATCACAACACATTGGTTGTAATAGGGCTTTTTTTTCTAGCTTGATTTTACCCACACACTGCTACTGCTAGGTAGATAGCCAAGGAAACCCCAGTGCTCAACTTCAACTTCATTGGCGATATGGACAAAATATAATTTTTGACGGTTCATTTCGGTTGCCAAGAGTGTGCAATACACCAGTCTCAACGTCAACAGTGAAGAGGCGACTCCGGGATGCTGGCCTTCTAGGCAGAGTTCCTCTGTCCAGTGTCTGTGTTCTTTTGCCCATCTTAATATTTTATTTTTATTGGCCAGCTTTTTCTTTGCAACTGCCTAGAAGGCCATTATCCCGGAGTCGCCTCTTCACTGTTGACGTTGAGACTGGTGTTTTGCGGGTATTATTTAATGAAGCTGCCAGTTGAGGACTTGTGAGGCGTCTGTTTCTCAAACTAGACACTCTAATGTACTTGTCTCCTTGCTCAGTCGTGCACCGGGGCCTCCCACTCTTTCTATTCTGGACAGTTTGCGCTGTTCTGTGAAAGGAGTAGTACACAGCGTTGTACAAGATCATCAGTTTCTTGGCAATTTCACACCTTCATTTCTCAGAACAATTATAGACTGATGAGTTTCAGAAGAAAGTCTTTGTTTCTGACCATTTTGAGCCTGTCCTCGAACCCACATATGCTGATACTCCAGATATTCAACTAGTATAAAGAAGGACAGTTTTATTGCTTCTTTAATTACCCCAACAGTTTTCAACTGTGCTAACATAATTGCAAACGGGTTTTCTAATGATCAATTAGCCTTTTAAAATGATAAACTTGGATTAGCTAACATAACGTGCCATTGGAACACAGGAGTGATGGTTGCTGATAATGGGCCTCTGTACAATTTGATGTTCATTTTAATGGACAAAAATGTGCATTTCTTTACAAAAAACAAGGACATTTCTACAGTCTGCACTTGGGTCTTACCTTGATTCCTGATATTGTTACAATGGCGGCAACGTTTTGAGGTTGATTGTTTAGCGGGGGATAGGGCGAATGTGTCAAAGACCTGACTGGGTCCAGCACCACACGGTATGGCTCATTATATTCTGTGTGTTTTGTGTACTGAGGAACATGTAACTTGGTTCCAGAAGAAAGCCACTTTCAATTTCCTTATGTTGGGGGCTTTCATCAAGGTAAGTTGTGTAATGTGACTAACATGACTTCTCTTTAGAGCTTGTGTCATCCTGCGGCACAACATATCACCCTTTATAAAGCACATGTTTATGTCATATTCAACATAGTGGGTTATGAATCCTTTATAAGCATGGTGTAGCAATTGCTTACTATGGGTATGTTTAATCTTAAACTCTATTGGACCTGTTAGGTTCACTACTGGAGCAGTAGGGAGAAATGAAAACCACACAACTGAATAATTTAGGAACAGAATGCCGGCCTGTATTTTGTAAATAAAAATACTTACAAAAATGAACCATCTTGAGTAAATATTGATATTTGAAATTTGTACAATGAGCTCAATATGAATGTAATACATCAATAGTACAGTAGAATTAGATATTGGCCATATATCCTGCCTATAGTTACTAGAGAGCACCCAAGTCTATCTTTTTCTGAGGGTCTCTCAGATTTCAAAGTTCAATAGCAATACAATAAACATGAATCCACAGAAAACACAAACCAATTCACAAATACTGACATAAACCACTATGAGATGGAATCAAATGTGAGTGACTGTGCCTATCAATAAGTGTAGCATGTGATTATAACAATCCCACTGCAATGTATGATGCTATGATGTCTTGCAAAAATCCTACCACACTGTAGTATGGCAGTGCAAATTCAGTGTCCTCCAAGGAAAATAAATCTTGCATGCAAATCTTCTTATCGATGTCCTGGGTTTGGGCGGCTCGCCATCCTTGGTGGAACTGAATCCATACTAAAACAAACCTGACCAAATCCTGGCGTCAATCTTTCCCTAAATCCCTTCACAGCGTGTTTGTATAGATAAGTGAGTGTTAATATCCAGTTCTCTCTTTTTAGTTTAGTTTTATACAACTTCTCAACAATTTGAAACGTAGTTTTTCTACCATGGAATGGCGGTAGTTCTTCACGTTCCGTTCTAGCTTTTTTTTCAGCATGTTGGTGCCAACTGGTGTATAACGTGAGGTTAGGAATGTGACGAAAATAATATTGAGTTTTGATTGGCTCAAAATAAACTACTCGTCATGCAGCTTCTGACAGCTGATTTGTAATAGCTGCTAACTTAAACATACCAATAGCAATATAGTATAACATGATTGGTTACTGGAATCTCACTAGTAGGTATAAGTGTTCAACATTAGTTGACCTGTGTTACAATGACATACCGTTATAGATGATTTGTGACATTTATGTAGTGCTTATGAAGGCTTTATGAAGCATTTATGTAGTGCTTATGAAGGCTTTTTTTAAAGCTGGACCGACTTTTCTATATCGTAGCACTCGAAACGACCAAAAATCGATCCTTGATTTCAAACGCTTTTGAAAAGATTATGGATTATCATGAATTATTTGTGAATAAAGATGAGTGAGAATTTTACAGATGCACAAAGGTCATGCCCCCAAAACATACTAACTTATAAACAACTATAACAGGAGAGGTTAGCGTTTTGGGGGGGGGTATGATATTTAATGCCTCTAACTTTCTCAATCATGATTATTCACAATTGATTCATGAACTTTATTATGCAAATTGTCCTGCAGTCAGAATCATCGAGCTTCTTCCCAGAATCTGTGTGTTTTATTCCTGCCTAATTGCCTAACTTCAATATTTTCCCCCAGCCGTTACTGTAATGCCTGCACAAACACTATCCAGAAGAAGCCTATATGCAGTGTGAAAAGCAGTGATGGGGCCCAAATTCCCTATATACAGTGCATTCGGAACGTATCCAGACCATTGACATTTTCCAAAAAGTGTAAAGTTACAGCCTTATTCTAAAATAGATTAAATAGTTTTTCCCTTCATCAATCTACACACAATACCCCATAATGACAAAGCAAAAAAACGTTTTTTAGACATTTTTGCAAAAACATTTCAACTGAAATATCACATTTACATAAGTATTCAGACTCTTTACTCAGTACTTTGTTGAAGCACCTTTGGCAGCGATTACAGCCTCAAGTCTTCTTGGGTATGATGCAACAAGCCTGGCACACCTGTATTTGGGGACTTTCTCCCATTATTTTCTGCAGATCCGCTCAAGCGCTGTCAGGTTGGATGTGGAGGGGTCTACAGAGATGTCCAATTGGGTTCAGGTTCGGGATCTGGCTCGGCCACTCATGGACATTCAGAGACTTGTCCCGAACCCACTCATGCATCGTCTTGGCTGTTTGCTTAGGGTTGTTGTCCTTTTGGAAGGTGAACATTTGCCCCAGTCTGAGGTCTTGAGTGCTCTGGAGCAGGTTTTCCTCAAGGATCTCTGTACTTTTCACCTTTCATCTTTCCCTTGATCCTGACTAGTCTCCCAGTCCCTGCTGTTGAAAAACATCCCCACAGCATGATGCTGCCACCACCATGGTTCACCGTAGGGACAGTGCCAGATCTCCTCCAGACTTGACGCTTGGCATTCAAGACGAAGAGTTCAATCTTGATTTCATCAGACCAGAGAATCTAGTTTCTCATGGTCTGAGAGTCCTTTGGGTACCTTTTGGCAAACTCCAAACAGGCTGTCATATGCCTTTTACTGAGGAATGGCTTCCGTCTGGCCACTCTACCATAAAGGCCTGATTGGTGGAGTTCTGCAGAGATAGTTGTCCTTCTGGAATGTTCTCCCATCTCCACAGAGGAACTCTGGAGCTCTGTCAGAGTGACCATCAGGTTCTTGGTCACCTCCCTGACCAAGGCCCTTCTCCCCCGATTGCTCAGTTTGGCTGGTCGGCCAACTCTAGGAAGAGCCTTGGAGGTTCCAAACTTCTTCTATTTAAGAATGATGGAGACCCCTGTGTCCTTGGGGCCCTTCAATGCTGCAGAAATGTTTTGGTACCCTTCCTCAGATCTGTACCTCGACACAATCCTGTCTCGAACCTCAACGGCAATTCCTTCAACCTCAGGGCTTGGTTTTTGCTTTGACATGCACATGCATTAGTTACCTGTATCTTTGCCTCTAACTTTAGAGATTTTTCCTTTTGATATACGGAATCGTAACACTGACCAACCTGAACAAAATTAGCTAAAAGTTACTGTAGCTAGTTGCTCATACACACTTTGTGGGACCTTATATGGACAGGTGTGTGCCTTTCCAAATCATGTCCAATAAATTGAATTTACCACAGGTGGACTCAATTCAAATTGTAGAAACATCTCAAGGATCATTCATGGAAACAGGATGCACCTGAGCTCAATTTTGTGTCTCATAGCAAAGGGTCTGAATATTTATGTTTAATACATTTGCAAAAATGTCTAAAAACCTGTTTTCGCTTTGTCATTATGGGGTATTGTGTGTAGATTGATGAGGGAAATGTTTTATTTAATTCATTTTAGAATAAGGCTGTAACGTAACAAAATCTGGATAAAGTGAAGGGGTCTGAATACCTTCTGAATTTACTGTATAAATGCATTACTTTTGTCCAGAACTCTATGGACCCTGGTCAAATGTAGTGCACTATGTAGGAAATAATCCGCCATAAGAAATACAATCATCATTTTGCGGCATAGAGGGAACTAAAATGAGACAAGAAAGGACCTCTTGACGGATACTTCTTTCCCCAGCTGTCAGTTGCACTGTTACACACTTAAGTTCAAATCAACTCTGAGTAAAGTTAGTCTCTGACCTTGACAGAAGTGTCAATGTTATGATGTAAGCGGTTGAAACCTTGCTGAAATAAAACTGAAATATGATTGAAGAGAACATCAAACAATGTAGCTATTCTTTTTCTTGTCATTTTTCTAGCTAGCTAGCTAAAATGGTGCCTTTCCTAAATTAGCCAGGGATGGAGATAGGGATTTGGACTTGATTATAACGGCCAATGATTATAACGGCGATTCTGATCCAACCATGAATTCATACATTGGTGTGCCCCTGGCCTGAGAGGATGGAAGTTGAACATGAAGCCAGATGTAGTATGCTAATGTAAACTAGCTGGCCTGGCATATCATTGCCCGTGAAAGGAAGTTAGGCTAGCAAGCAAGTATTTTAGCCAGGTAGCCAAGGGCGACAAAAACTAAAAGTGTTTACTGTATGACAGTCATTGGTTGTTTAGGCAACATGAAAGAAGAGGATGGCATTGGTGTTTCTCATCAAGTAGGGGAGGTCAACATGTTTTTCTACTTGCACGCACGCACACAGAAATCGGTACCATGTACAGCCACATCATATTTAGTTTGGATTAGATCGTTTTTGGTGTCTTTTAGTTGTCACTGTATTAGACTAAGCATAGGTGATTAGATGATGTTGAATTTAAATGGTGCTGGAATAGTGGAGGCAGCTCCTGTTTATTTATGAATTGCGGTAACTCTCCGTTGTTCTAAATCAATAGCTGTTTAGTAGTCCGAAAAAGTCGGAAACATTACCTTGCTTGACCATGCTGTAGGCCATGTAACTGTTTGTTACATGCAATATGTTTACGCTCCAGGTTGTGTGATGAAAAAAAGGTGTGGTTGAATTTATTCTGCCACTGTGTCTTCTTATTGTCTCAACCTTAGGCATATATATCACAGTGGCAAGGCATATGAACTAACAGGTTATAGAGCAAACAACGCAATAATCACAATACATAGGTTGTAATATGACTGTTTTTTCTGGATTGGCTTCACCAGTGATTTTACCCACGCACCACCACAGGACAAAGAGGACCAAGTAAGTAAGTACGTTTTAGACCCCTGAACCTAAATCTGCTGGATGTTTGCACACTATCTGAAACTGTATACTTGAGTATAAATCAAATCAAATTCGATTTGTCACATGCGCCGAATACAACAGTTGTAGACCTTACAGTGAAATGCTTGCTTACAATCCTTTAACCAACAATGCAGTTTTAAGAATAACACGTGTTAAGAAAGTATTTTTCTAAAATAAACTGAATAAAAAATAAATAAATAAAAATAAAAAGGAAGAAAATAGAACAATAACAAATAATTAAAGAGCAACAGTAAAAAAACTGTAGTGAGTCTAAATGCAGGGAGGACCGTTACAAAATCAATGTGTGGGGGTACAGATTAGTCGAGGTAATTGAGGTAATATGTACATGTAGGTAGAGGTAAAGTAAAAATGGGGGTGGGGGGGACAATGCAAATAGTCTGGGTAGCCATTTGATTAGCTGTTATTAAGAAGCCTTTTGGATCGAGACTTGGCACTCTGCTGCCGCTTGCCGTGCGGTAGCAGAGAGAACAGTCTATGACTAGGGTGGCTGTAGTCTTTGGCAATTTTTAGGGTCTTCCTCTGACACCGCCTGGTATAGAGGTCCTGGATGGCAGGAAGATTGACCCCAGTGATGTACTGGGCCATACGCACTACCCTCTGTAGTGCCTTGCGGTCGGAGGTGGAGCAGTTGCCGTACCAGGCGGTGATGCAACGAGTCAGGATGCTCTCGATGGTGCAGCTCTAGAACCTTTTGAGGATCTGAGGACCCATGTCAAATCTTTTCATTCTCCTGAGGCGGAATAGGCATTGTCGTGCCCTCTTCACGACTGTCTTGGTGTGTTTGGACCATTCTAGTTCGTTGGTGATGTGGACACCAAAGAAAATTAAGCTCTCAAACTGCTCAACTACAGCGTCGATGAGAATGGGGGCGTTCTCGGTCCTCCTTTTCCTGTAGTCCACAATCATCTCCAATGTCTTGATCATGTTAAGGGAGAGGTTGTTATCCTGGCACAACATTTCCATGTCTCTGACCTCCTCCCTATAGGCTGTCTCATCGTTGTCGGTGATCAGACCTACCACTGTTGTGTCATCGGCAAACTTAATGATGGTGTTGTAGTCGTCCTTGGCCAAGCAGTCATGGGTGAATAGGGAGTACAGGAGGGGACTGAGCACGCACCCCTGAGGGACCCCCGTGTTGAGAGTTAGTGTGGCAAATATGTTGTTATCTACCCTTACCACCTGAGGGGCGGCCCGTCAGGAAGTCCAGGATCCAGTTGAAGAGGGAAGTATTTAGTCCCAGGGTCCTTAGCTTAGTGATGAGCTTTGAGGGCACTATGGTGTTGAACGCTGAGCTGTAGTCAATGATTAGCATTCACGCGTAGGGGTTCCTTTTGTCCAGGTGGGAAAGGGCAGTATGGAGTGCAATAGAGATTGCATCATCTGTGGATCTGTTGGGGAGGTATGCAAATTGGAGTGGGTCTAGGATTTCTGGGATAATAGTGTTGATGTGAGCCATGACCAGCCTTTCAAAGCACTTCATGGCTACAGATGTGAGTGCTACGGACCAGTAGTCATTTAGGCAGGTTACCTTGGTGTTCTTGGGCACAGGGACTATGGTGGTCTAATTGAAACATGTTGGTATTACAGACTCGGTCAGGGACATGTTGAAAATGTCAGTAAAGACATGCCAGTTGGTCAGCGCATGCTCAGAGTACTTGTCTTGGTAATCCATCTGGCCCTGGGGCCTTGTGAATGTTGACCTGTTTAAAGGTCTTACTCACAAGCGTCCGGGTTAGAGTCCCGCTCATTGAAAGCGGCAGCTCTACCTTTTAGCTCAGTGTGGATGTTGCCTGTGATCCATGGCTTCTGGTATGTATGTATGTATGTATGTACAGTCACTGTGGGGGAGACGTCATCGATGCACATATTGATGAAGTCAGTGACTGATGTGCTGTACTCCTCAATGCCTCAGAAGAATCCTGGAACATATTCCAGTCTGTGCTACCAAAACAGTCCTGTAGCTTAGCATCTGTGTTATCTGACCACTTCCGTACTGAGTGAGTCACTGGTACTTCCTGCTTTAGTTTTTGCTCGTAAGCAGGAATCTGTAGGATAGAGTTATGGTCAGAGTTGCCGAATGGAGTGCAAGGGAGAGCTTTGTACGCGTCTCTGTGTGTGAAATAAAGGTGGTCTGGAGTTCTTTTTCCTCTGGTTGTACATGTAACATACTGGTAGAAATGAGGTCAAACAGATTTAAGCTTCCCTGCATTAAAGTCCCCGGCCACTGTATGAGCATTTTCTTGTTTGCTTATGGACTTATACAGATTTTTGAGTGTGGCCTCTGTGCCAGCATCGGTTTGTGGTGGTAAATAGACAGCTACGAAAAATATACAGTGCCTTGCAAAAGTATTCGGCCCCCTTGAACTTTGCGACCTTTTGCCACATTTCAGGCTTCAAACATAAAGATATAAAACTGTATTTTTTTGTGAAGAATCAACAACAAGTGGGACACAATCATGAAGTGGAACGACATTTATTGGATATTTCAAACTTTTTTAACAAATCCAAAACTGAAAAATTGGGCGTGCAAAATTATTCAGCCCCCTTAAGTTAATACTTTGTAGCGCCACCTTTTGCTGCGATTACAGCTGTAAGTCGCTTGGGGTATGTCTCTATCAGTTTTGCACATCGAGAGACTGACATTTTTTCCCATTCCTCCTTGCAAAACAGCTCGAGCTCAGTGAGGTTGGATGGAGAGCATTTGTGAACAGCAGTTTTCAGTTCTTTCCACAGATTCTCAATTGGATTCAGGTCTGGACTTTGACTTGACCATTCTAACACCTGGATATGTTTATTTTTGAACCATTCCATTGTAGATTTTTCTTTATGTTTTGGATCATTGTCTTGTTGGAAGACAAATCTCCGTCCCAGTCTCAGGTCTTTTGCAGACTCCATCAGGTTTTCTTCCAGAATGGTCCTGTATTTGGCTCCATCCATCTTCCCATCAATTTTAACCATCTTCCCTGTCCCTGCTGAAGAAAAGCAGGCCCAAACCATGATGCTGCCACCACCATGTTTGACAGTGGGGATGGTGTGTTCAGCTGTGTTGCTTTTACGCCAAACATAACGTTTTGCATTCTTACCAAAAAGTTCAATTTTGGTTTCATCTGACCAGAGCACCTTCTTCCACATGTTTGGTGTGTCTCCCAGGTGGCTTGTGGCAAACTTTAAACAACACTTTTTATGGATATCTTTAAGAAATGGCTTTCTTCTTGCCACTCTTCCATAAAGGCCAGATTTGTGCAATATACGACTGATTGTTGTCCTATGGACAGTCTCCCACCTCAGCTGTAGATCTCTGCAGTTCATCCAGAGTGATCATGGGCCTCTTGGCTGCATCTCTGATCAGTCTTCTCCTTGTATGAGCTGAAAGTTTAGAGGGACGGCCAGGTCTTGGTAGATTTGCAGTGGTCTGATACTCCTTCCATTTCAATATTATTGCTTGCACAGTGCTCCTTGGGATGTTTAAAGCTTGGGAAATCTTTTTGCATCCAAATCCGGCTTTAAACTTCTTCACAACAGTATCTCGGACCTGCCTGGTTTGTTCCTTGTTCTTCATGATGCTCTCTGCGCTTTTAACGGACCTCTGAGACTATCACAGTGCAGTTGCATTTACACGGAGACTTGATTACACACAGGTGGATTGTATTTATCATCATTAGTCATTTAGGTCAACATTGGATCATTCAGAGATCCTCACTGAACTTCTGGAGAGAGTTTGCTGCACTGAAAGTAAAGGGGCTGAATAATTTTGCACGCCCAATTTTTCAGTTTTGATTTGTTAAAAAAGTTTGGAATATCCAATAAATGTTGTTCCACTTCATGATTGTGTCCCACTTGTTGTTGATTCTTCACAAAAAAATACAGTTTTATATCTTTATGTTTGAAGCCTGAAATGTGGCAAAAGGTCGCAAAGTTCAAGGGGGCCGAATACTTTTGCAAGGCACTGTATATGAAAACTCTTTATAAATAGTGTGGTTTACAGCTTATCATGAGATACTCTACCTCAGGCGAGCAAAACCTCGAGATTTCGTTCACCAGCTGTTATTTACAAATAGACACAGAACATCACCCCTTGTCTTACCGGAGGCAGTTGTTCTATCTTTCCGATGCACTAAAAACCAGCCAGCTCTATGTTATTCATGTCGTCGTTCAGCCATGACTCTGTGAAACATAAGATATTACAGATTTTAATGTCCCGTTGGTAGGATAGCCTTGATCTGAGCTCATACATTTTATTATCCAATGATTACTCAATCCCTGTCAGATCCTTACAAGGCACCCCGACTTACTTCCCCGATATCTCCGTCTCTTATTCATGCGAATGACAGGGATTTGAGCCTTGTTGGGTGTCAGAAGTAAATCTTTCACGTCCGACTCGTTAAAGAAAAAATCTTCATCCTGTATGCGGTGAGTAATCGCTGTCCTGACATCCAGAAGCTCTTTTCAGTCATAAGAGACGGTGGCAAAAACATTATGTACAAAATTAGTTACAAATAATGCAAGAAAAACACACAATAGCACAATTGGTTACGAGCCCGTAAAACGGCAGCCATCTCCTCCGGCGCCATCTTAGCGGAGTATGACTAACATAAAATGTGATTTAAAAGTTGTCATAAAAACAAACAAATTACACATTAAAGTTCACTTTAGAAAATCGGATTTTCAAATGTCCTGGAGACAGGACCGAAACCAGCAGGTCACATAACATATGACTGATCTAAGGTCATCAGCAGTTCTGCTGGGCTTCCATTTGGGTTGAGAAATGCCGCCAAGCTAATGCTAGCGCTAGTGCCGCTAAAGATGGACATTTTTCACCAGCCCGTAAAGACCTGCTGGCCGAGGGGAAGCCTCCCATGGCATCTCTTTCTCAGTCTCTCAGCTTGTTTGTGTGTTTCATTGTCTGTGTAGGAGCATATTTCCCGGATCTCTGCCTGTCAGGGATTACTGGATTATGTCCTCTTTTAAAGAAGTGCTGTGTCGCCGTCAAAAGGACATTAGCGCTGGATGATTTAGCAACCGTGGCTCTTTGGGGTGGATTTGATGGGGCGGGCACTGGGGTAACGATCACGCTGGGCCTGGGCTGCATGCTGTATCTATGTCACTTTACAGCCTTGTAAAGAGTTTAATGTGCCCGTCATATGTCAAAGCATATGTCATGTCTCCTTATGTTGTCTGGTTAGCATGCCAGTGTTCTCTTTCTCACACACACACAATACCTCAGTGTTGGACTTTTCCCACCCATAAAATATCATTCATCATTGTCTGTATGCTTGAGTGACACCTTAAGTGATAAATCTGTCATTCTAAGGAAGCGTCATGTCTTCATTTTTCTATTCTATCCTCTGCTCCCATCTACGCTGTCTAATCTAGGCAACAGACCAAAGTATTTGAAGTATTTCATATACTTTCAGTGTTTGATTGAGCCTGCACTGAGAATGCCAGATGGGTGGAGTTTACCCTTTGGACACTATATTCCATGTGTGCCAATGCGCCAGCCAAGCTCAATCCAACAAAGCTAAAATATTTCAAAGCAATCAAACTCTATTTCAATCCAGGCCCATACTATGTATAGATACAAATCTCCCCCAAATGCTGGCTTAGAGTTGTGAGTTTGATGACTCTGATAATCACACCTGTGTTGTGTCTGTTTGCGGCTGATATTGGCTGGATGTTGAGCTCAGTGGGAGTGTCAGTTTTCCTGCTGATCGCTGCGGTTTCACAGCACAGCAAAGTGGGAGAATGTCATTCCCTTTCACATCATCCCACTGCAAGAAAAAAGAACAATGGGGAAACAAACTAAAATAAAAATGTGAACGCCTTTAGTAACACTCAAAGGATAGCTAGCCTGGGTGCCAGTCTGTTTCTGCTATCTTGCCAGCTCCTTATGGAGCAGGACAATGAGTTACTAGGAGTTGGCATGATTGTACAAACTGACCTGGAACCTACCATCAAGCACAAATGAAAGTCTGAGTCTCTGTTTAATCTACAGATGTAGGATCTTAATTTGATCACTCTGTTGCTGAGAATTTTCAAACTTGTAGTGTATTCAAAGTTTCAAAAATCTTCTAAAGTTTGTAATTTACACTTTAAAATTTCAGATTTGATTTGCTCTAACATAAAATGTATTAACCTCGACAAAAAATATCCATGAATTATAATCCACATAATAATTCACATTTCCTGTTGCTGCAGGATAATTGTTCTGCTTTAGAAAACTGGCTCATATTAAGATCCTACAAACAGGTAACTGACAAAATAATCAGTAAATGAGGGATACAAAGTTTATTGAAAGCAGTTGCAGTTACTGAGATAATTAAGCAATTAACATCCCATTAAGTTTTATTACAGACGTACGGGACATGCATGGTATGCTGTACATCATACAAACTTATGCTTACGTACCATGATGCTGGCTCTGGGATTCAAAGCAGTGACCTTTCGTATACTGGCCCACTGCTCTTAACAGCTAGGCTACAGTACCTGCCGTCCCTTAAGGGCACTCCATAAGGGCTGTCAGATGTGCGATTGGATTATCATTTGGCTATACAGTTACTTTCTATAAAGGGACAGGTACAGATGTAGGATCTTAATTTGAGTTTGCTACAGCAGGAAAATAATCCTGCAGCATAAGGAATTGTTATTATTTGGATTATAATTAATTACTATTTTTGTAGGGGTTGATACATTTTTGTTAGGGCAAATCAAGTCTGACATCATAAAGTGAAATTTACTATCTTTAATGCCTTTTTAAACGTTGAATACACTTGCATTTCCTGCTATGCAGGAAAATTCTCTGCAAAAAAAAGTGATCAAATTAAGATCCTACATCTGTACTAATATCCTGTCGTTCCAGCTCAGTGTGTGTGTGCCTGTGAGTGTGAATTTGTGCACGTAACCCTCTGTTTTCCCTTCATTTGGCTCCAATCCGCCCGGTCTAACAGCAGCATTTCCCATTCCTCTTCTAATCCTGCACAAGGCAATCAGTTTAAATTTGTCTTTTTATGAAAGGGAATTATTCTAATGCTTATTATGGGTGAGTTATGGCAGGAGCCCGAGACTGCTACCCACTCCCTTTAATCTTCCTCTCTGTTAATTAAGATTGGGCTTGGCTAACGAGCCTGGGAACTGGATTTGTTTCTAATTTAAAACCTGCAAATGCTTATTGGGCCACAGTAATGCTGTCTCTTAAATATTTCATTGTCCCTTAAATGGCACTTCACACTGCAAGGGGAAACGATCCCCCTCCCTCTATGCCTGCCTGCCGGTGAGGAAGCCAAGACTTTCTTCTGGCGCAGACACACAACTTTGGTGTTTTTGTGTGTGCATACATGTGAGAGACAGTGTGTGTGTTTGTGTTTAGGTATTGTATGTATGCGTGAGAGAGAAAGGAGGCAGACGGGGTGCGGTGGAAGATTGGAGCAGGAGAAAACCCTGGAGAGCAGGAGGGAATGTGGTGAGCATGCTCAGTTCCCTCGGCAGCAGCCAGCACCAGAGCTGGGAGCACAACAAACAGAGAACACTTTCATTTGTGGGGCCTTTGAGGCTGCTGAAGCTCAGCATGTGGCTGTGTGTGTGTGTGTGTGTGTGTGTGTGTGTGTGTGTGTGTGTGTGTGTGTGTGTGTGTGTGTGTGTGTGTGTGTGTGTGTCTACTCGCGAGAGGGAAGGAGAGGGGGTATTACAAAGGGAGTGATACGAACCTTTCTTTGAATGTTGCTTAACATTACCAAAGCATTGAGAGAACAAAAGGTTACTTTTAAATAGCCCTTTTAACATGAATTAAAAGCCCATTTATAACGCCTTATGAGACAATGCATAATGTATTATAATGCACAACATAGACGCCTATAATAGGAAGTGTTACCCAAATGACCTGTATGGACTGGTTCTTTATAGTACTTTATGTGTGTGAGAGTGGGTATTGTTTGTAGTGAGTCAGGTCAAGGGCATCTGTCACTGTGTCTGGTCAAATCACGTTGATTGGCTAGACCGCGACTCTGTCACAACCTTACAGAAATGTTGATATGCCTTCTTCATGTGCCTTCATATGTGATCTAGCAAGCACACACTATTGCCCTTTGCACACTATTATGCCGACCTGAACAAAACTGTCCAATTAGGCAATGCTTCACACAAAGCTGAACAGACATGTACTGTAGCTACATTGAATAATATAATAGTCCAATTATTTTATTTCTTTGTGTAATTACATGTAGAGTTTGGAGTCTCTTTTCATTACAATCCATTGTTTCAGGTAATCGCTTCATGCATCTTATCTGCTGTTAGAACCACAAGGGGTGCAAGTTTTGTTTTTTTGCCCTAACATTACACAGCTGATTCAACAAATCAACTAATCATCAAGCTATGATAATTTGCATCAGCTGTGTAGTGTTAGGGCAAAAAACAAAATGAGCACTCCTTGGTTTGGGAAACGCTGAGTTAGAATGTACTGTGGAGTAAGTCTGGTTCCAAACATAATAGTTATTGGGCCCCATTTTCCTGTCGCAACTAACTGTCATTTTTCTTAGAGGGCATGAATTTACAATTTGCACAATTTAGATTTAGGCTTCAGGTTGAGACAATGTAGGTTTAGACTTGTCAGTGAGAAGGCATTGTTTAATTCAAATGTAGGTAAGCAGTGCAGTACACACAATGCACAATGTAGTATTAAGAGCTCCCGTCTATTTAAAATGTTATAGTTTGCTCACGGTGCATGTGTCAATGCTAGAGTAATCTCTCATGGACTAATTCACATGACAAATGGTATCGTACCGTCTGTCAATAGACTGTGGGATGCGATGACTATTGAGGAACTTTGTTCTGGTACACTGATTTTTTTTGTCACTGATCATTGTCAAATCACTATTTGCAGGTGCTCGCTTCTCATTCTAGTGTCTTTTCTAACTGGGTGTCCGAGATTGGGTGTCAGAGATTAATGCTTGAGGAATCCATAATATATAACTATACAGTGCAAGAGCAACATAGATATTATGTGTTGCTCAAGAGCCACTGCGGTTAGAGAAAGGTTAAGATAACATAAATTCAATAGATTAAAATGTTACAAAGACTAAATATCCATAAAGTAGCGTGTAGAGACTCTTATGTTAAGTGTACATACGTTTTTGCAAACTACTGTGAGAATGTCATAAAAAGTGATCCTTGAACAGTTTTCTGCTTCCCCTGAGGCCACGGGGACACCTGGTGACTGCCCTTTCAACTCTTCCGCCCTGTCCTCTATGAAAATATCAGCATCGACAAAATAATTTGTTAAAGGGATAGTTCACTCAAATTACAAAATGACATATTTCATCATGATCAAATTATCTATAAGTGACTTTGTTGAGCTTTACAATTCATTTTTAGATATGTTCAAATGATTTGGATATGATGTGAGGAAAAATGCTAATATCAGTCCCATGACTTGAATGGGATTTGTGTCACAAATGCTAAAACGTTA
The DNA here is from genome assembly GCF_057628025.1 of Oncorhynchus mykiss. Lineage (NCBI taxonomy): Eukaryota > Metazoa > Chordata > Actinopteri > Salmoniformes > Salmonidae > Oncorhynchus > Oncorhynchus mykiss. Next base: position 46,159,980 of record NC_143033.1, on the reverse strand, counting down.
GCAATGGGAAACAGTGCCAGTGAACCTAAACCAAAGCATAGATTGCTGTCATACCTTGTCAATAAACTTCTTACAGGTTTAAGAAAACCTTATAATTTAGGGGAACTATCCCTTTAAGATAATATTCAAATCAAACATTTACCCTGTGTACATGGTCCCGGGAGCAAGGACTAGGTGGCCTACATTATAACTATGGAAGAAAATAGATTTTCAATCGAATGGGTTTATCTTGCGCCTATTATACCATTTTTTTCCCCCATCTGGTGAGGGCAGGGAGGTTAGAGAACGAGGGGAAGAAGGGAGGGCTGGGGTGTCTCCAGGTAGAAAGAAAGAGAGAGAGAAAATAATGCGGTGGTGGAAATAAAGCGAAGCTCATTGAAGCTTTATTCAATCCAACCTGTGAGCTGTGGGGCTGTGGAACGTCGCAGAGCCAGAGAGCAGTCCACATGGTCACAGTCTTTTCATCGCCTCATAACAGTGTCGCATCCAAGCACATCCATCAGTGTACTTCAAGGGTCAATGCTGTTTGGTTTGCTTTGGTGGTAAGGTCAGCGATAAGTATCTTAAAATGTAATCCATCATGGTAATCAGTGAAATAAGTATAGCTAATCAAAAGAAATCAACATAGATTTGTCACATGCGCCAAGTACAACAAGTGTGGACCTTACAGTGAAATGCTTACTTACAAGCTCGTAACCAACAATGCAGTTCAGAAAAACAAGTGTTAAGTAAAACATTTTTTTTTTTTAAGTAATTAAAGAGCAGCAGTAAAATAACTATAGTGAGGCTATATACAGGGGGTACCGGTACACAGTCTGCGGGGGCACGGGTTAGTCGAGGAAATTGAGGTAATATGTACATATAGCTAACTATAATTCCAATGGTTTGGCTGATAATAAGAAAAGAAGAGCAGTTTTTACATGGCTAAAGGAGAAGGATTGCCATATGTATTGTCTTCAGCAAACTCATTAAATATCTTCTGACAGTGGCCTGGGAAAAATAATGGAATGGGAAAATCCATTCCAGTCATGGGTTAAGAAATTCAAATGGTGTTATGATCTTACTCAAACGCAATTTGGACTTGGAGTACAATCCGTTAAAATATATCCTCAAGGAAGATGGATTGCCTTGAATATACTACTTGATGATTAAAAGTTATGGCTCATAAATATATATGTATCCTTCCAGGATTATTATTATGTTTTGTTGTGATTTCTGCCTGCCAATGATGCTTGATGTTTTTGCGGCAGCTTTTCTGAAATTCTGCGATACATTTTGTTATGTTTTTTTCCATGTAAATTTCATATAAAGCAATAAAAAGTCATATGTGCTCAGTTTTAGGAAGATTTTAAGCAGAATACACAATACAAGAACAATGAAAAACATCTAAGGTGCTCAATTTTGTTTATTTTCCTGAACAAACAGCTCTGTCATAATCCACTCACACATTCACTCACACACACCTCTCCATCAGGCTTGGAGCTTGCTATCAACACGAGATGCACTTCCTATTCCCACTCACATGCTCTCTCTCTCTCTCAAAAAAATGTTTTTTATTCAACGCTGATCAATTGCTTTCAATTTGAGGATCGATATTTCTTTAGCATAAATCATCTTCAAAATACTTGATTGTGATATTTTTCTGAAAGGGTCGTAAAGGAGATAAAGAACAGAAAATGTACAAAAAGAGTATTGTGGTTGATATGTACTTTTAAAACAGTATTACATTTTTTTTTTTATCCAGAAAGATTGTGTTTTCGTGATCCGCATTAAGTTTTACAGAGTTTAAAACGGCAAAGCTGACAAATTGCACTCAGTGCTTTGAGCAGGGCTTTCCATAGACAAACTGGGAGAGCAGAGTGTGGACCACCCTACTAAAGCCAAGGTTAGCGGAGTAATAAAGTTTGAGTAAAACATTGATTCTTCCAGTGCTTGCCACAGTCTTCCCTGCTACCACTTCAGTCATGGTGATCTGCCGCTGCTGTGAGAACTGTTCTGACATTCTCATATGCTTTGCTGATTCGAAGTGACTGTTGATTGTCGACTTTCTCTTGTTTCTAAAAACATTTGGTAAATTGATTTGCGCGGTATGTAGCTGTTCTTTTTGTTGGCAAATGAGATTGACTTCTGTTCATTTTACTGCCTGTCAGCCATCAACAATCACCCATCATCTTCGCACGTGAATACGCTGACAGGCCAGGGGGAAAAAAACTTTGTTGATGTGTGGTTGGATTGGGCCATTTTCCACCGTAACAGTGCAGTATTTGGTCCAAATGACGAACCCGCTTTTGATTGGACCCTTTGATGCGCTAAAAGTGTGGGGATTGTATAACGACACAAGGCGAGACCCAGATGCAGACACTGGAGGCTGATGGTTTGAGCTCTGATATTTATTATAGTCTAAGGGGGTAGGCAAAAAGCAGGTCGGGGACAGGCAAGAGTTCATAACCAGGTCAGAGTCCAAAACGGTATAGGGCGGCAGGCTGGCTCGAGGTCAGGCAGGCGAGCTCAGAGTCAGGACAAGCAAGGGTCAGAACCAGGAGGATGAGAATCAAATCAAAGTTTTTATGTCACGTGCGCCGAATACAACAAATGCTTACTTACAGGCTCTAACCAATGGTACAAAAAAGGTGTTAGGTGAACAATAGGTAAGTAAAGAAATAAAATTGGCAATATACAGTAGCGAGCCTATAAAAGTAGCGAGGCTACATACAGACACCGGTTAGTCAGGCTGATTGAGGTAGTTTGTACATGTAGATATAGTTAAAGTGACTATGCATATATGATGAACAGAGAGTAGCAGTAGTGTAAAAGAGGGGTTGGCGGGTGGTGGGACACAATGCAGATAGCCCGGTTAGCCAATGTGCGGGAGCACTGATTGGTCGGCCCAATTGAGGTAATATGTACATGAGTGTATGTATGTTAAAGTGACTATGCATATGTGATAAACAGAGAGTAGCAGCAGCATAAAAAGAGGAGTTGGGGGGGAACACAATGCAAATAGTCCGGGTAGCCATTTGATTGCATGTTCAGAAGTCTTATGGCTTGGGGGTAAAAACTGTTGAGAAGCCTTTTTGTCCTAGACTGGCACTCCGGTACCACTTGCCATGCAGTAGTAGTGAGAACAGTCTATGACTGGGGTGGCTGGGGTCTTTGACAATTATTAGGGCCTTCCTCTGACACCGCCTGGTGTAGAGGTCCTGGATGGCAGGCAGCTTAGCCCCAGTGATGTACTGGTCCGTACGCACTACCCTCTGTAGTGCCTTGTGGTCAGAGGCCGAGCAATTGACGTACCAGCCAGTGATGCAACCGGTCAGGATGCTCTCGATGTTGCAGCTGTAGAACCTTTTGAGGATCTCGGGACCCATGCCAAATCTTTTTAGTTTCCTGAGGGGGAATAGGCTTTGTCGTGCCCTCTTCACAACTGTCTTGGTGTGTTTGGACCATTCTAGTTTGTTGTTGATGTGGACACCAAGGAACTTGAAGCTCTCAACCTGCTCCACTACAGCCCCGTCGATGAGAATGGGGGCGTGCTCTGTCCTCCTTTTCCTGTAGTCCACAATCATCTCCTTAGTCTTGGTTACATTGAGGGATAGGTTATTATTCTGTCACCACCCGGCCATGTTTCTGACCTCCTCCCTATAGGCTGTCTCATCGTTATCGGTGATGAGGCCTACCACTGTTGTGCCATCTGCAAACTTAATGATGGTGTTGGAGTCGTGCCTGGCCATATAGTCGTGGGTGAACAAGTAGTACAGGAGGGGACTGAGCACGCACCCCTGTGGAGCTCCAGTGTTGAGGATCAACATGGCAGATGTGTTGCTACCTACCCTCACCACCTGGGGGCGGCCTGTCAGGAAGTCCAGGATCCAATTGCAGAGGGAGGTGTTTAGTCCCAGGATCCTTAGCTTAGTGATGAGCTTTGAGGGTACTATGGTGTTGAATGCTGAGCTGAGGTCAATGAATAGCATTCTCACATACAGTAAGTGTTCCTTTTGTCCAGGTTGGAAAGGGCAGTGTGGAGTGTAATAGACATTGCATCATCTGTGGATCTGTTTGGGCAGTATGCAATTTGAAGTGGGTCTAGGGTTTCTGGGATAATGGTGTTGATGCGAGCCATTACCAGCCTTTCAAAGCACTTCATGACTACGGATGTGAGTTCTAGGGGTCTGTAGTCATTTAGGCAGGTTGCCTTTGTGTTCTTGGGCACAGGGACTATGGTGGCCTGCTTGAAACATGTCGGTATTACAGACTCAATCAGGGACATGTTGAAAATGTCAGTGAAGACACCTGCCAGTCGGTCAGCACATACCCGGAGCACACGTCATGGTAATCCGTCTGGCCCCACAGCCATGTGTATGTTGACCTGTTTAATGGTCTTACTCATGTCGGCTACGGAGAGCGTGATCACACAGTCGTCCGGAACAGCTGATGCTCTCATTCATGCCTCAGTGTTGCTTGCCTCGAAGCGAGCATAGAAGTGATTTAGCTCGTCTGGTAGGTTCGTGTCACTGGGCAGCTCCCGGCTGTGTTTCCCTTTGTAGTCTGTAATAGTTTGCAAGCTGTGCCACATAAGACGAGCGTCGGAGCTGGTGTAGTATGATTCAATCTTAGCCCTGTATTGATGCTTTGCCTGTTTGATGGTTCGTCGCAGGGCATAGCAGGATTTCTTGTAAGCTTCCGGGTTAGAGTCCCCGCACCTTGAAAGCGGCAGCTCTACCATTTAGCTCAGTGTGAATGTTGCCTGTAATCCATGGCTTCTGGTTGGGGTATGTACGTACCGTCACTGTGGGGACGACGTCCTCGATGCACTTATTGATAAAGCCAGTGACTGATGTGGTGTACTCCTCAATGTAATCGGAAGAATCCCTGAACATGTTCCAGTCTTTGATAGCAAAACAGTCCTGTAGTTTAGCATCTGCTTCATCTGACAACTTTTTTTATAGACCGAGTGACTGGTGCTTCCTGTTTTAATTTTTGCTTGTAAGCAGGAATCAGGAGGATAGAGTTGTGGTCAGACGTTTGCTGGTCTGAATTGAAGGGGAGAACTGAGCCCTTCACTGCCAGGAGTTCCTAGTTACCGATGTCAACATTTCAGCTGAAGCTGCTTCAGATTTGAGAGCGCAGGCCACTCTGTGACTGCCCTGACCTTGGCAGGGTCCACCCGTAACTGTCTCTGTGCAATAATGTAACCCAGGAAGGACACAGAGGAAGCAAGAAGCTCACATTTCTCAGCTTTAACAAAAAGCTTATTCTCCAACAGCCATTGGAGAACTTGGCAAACGTGTTTCTGGTTGAGCCTCAAGGTCTTTAGAAGAATTTAAGCTTTGTCCACATAGACAAAAACGAAGCATCCAATCACAATCCTCAGAACGTTATTAACCAGGCTTTGGAAAACAGCAGGAGCGTTAAGTGAGACCAAAAGGCATGACCAAATAATCAAAGTGTCCAAGTGGTCTGTTGAACAACGTTTTCCACTCGTCCCCCTCTCTGACGCAGACAAGGTGGTAGGCATTCCGGAGGTCGAGTTTAGTGAACACCATGGCATCATGGAGGGGGGCAAAAGCAGAACTGATGAGTGGAAAGGGATACTTGTTCTTCACAGTGATATTATTCAGCTCACGGAAGTCTATGCACGGCCTCAGTGACCCATCCTTTTTCTTTACAAAGAAAAAACCAGCCCCTACCGGAGATGAAGAAGGCCTGACGTCCTGCAGCCAATCCTGTACCCCTCCATAGCCTCTTTTGCACGGGAGAGAGAGGTTATACAACCGGCTACAGGGGAGAGAACTAGATTGTGATACTATGGAGGAACTGATGACAGGTCCGGAGGTTCTGGAATGAACTGGGGCACAAACAAGGCAGGGGCAAGGGCAGAATGTAGACAATTCGAGTGACAAAACAAACTCCAAGTGGTTACATTTCCAGCGGTCCAGTCGATCTGTGGATTGTGCAGCTTTAACCAAGGATGACCAAGAACCAGGGGAGAGTGAGGGCAGCCGATTATGTGGAGACGGATCCTTTACTAGTGATTCCCAGAGACACGCAGGATGACAGGGACGGTTCTCTCACTGACACGGGCGAGGAGCTGTCCATTGAGAGCGTTGGCATCTAGGGGTGAATCGAGTGGAATAGTGTCCAGGCCCAACTGGGTAAAGACACCTCAGTCCAGGAAACTCTCATTGGCACCCAAGTCGATCAGGGCAGGCAGAGGACAAAGATAGATGGGACAACTCTGTGACGTGCTCCAGAAGGGGTTTCAGGGCTTGGTGATGTTGCTTGAGCATGGCGCCTTGCCCGGCGAGGGTTTGGTGTAGAGGATCTGTGTCTGCTGGGTTCATCTCTCTGGCCAGATCGCACTGTTACACGAAGCGGAACAGGTGACCCCAAGAGCAGGCTCAGACGAGGAGACTGGGAAGAGGTAACCAAAGCATTTATTGAAATACAGGGGGAAGATGGAGCGCAGGCCAGGGAGACAGGGACCAGAGTCAGAGCGTGCAGAACTGTAGCAGAGAGCAAAACAGCGTCGGGTAAGGGAAAACATGTACAACAGGAACAAACGGCTAGAAACCTAGACTGACTGAGCAGAGATTACGATCTGGCAGTGTGGAATTGGCAGGGCTGAGTATTTTAGAGGTCTTGATTATGGAACAGGTTGCAGCTGATGGGGGATCTGCTCTGACTCCAGCAGACCTGTCTCCGCCCACACAAACACACACACACACACACACATACACACACACACACACACACACACACACACACACACACACAGAGATAGAAAGCGGGAGAGTGGAGGCAAGTCAAGGAGACACAGGATGAGAAGTAGAGGGCGTGGCAGGAGCAGATGTAACACCATGATGGAGGGACAGTGGCTTCAATACAGTGCACCATATCAGACATCTAGTGTATATATAAATCACTGGTTGTACTGGCTTCCAATGTGTCTTCCTGATTCTAACCTGTGTAGGAAATGTTGTTGATGTTGTTCTTGTTGTTGTGGTCTTTGGGGATTGTGCAGATGAGGAAAGTGACCTTCTGCTAAACTAACAGAACCGTTTTCAAGGCTGTCCCAGCAGAGCTGCACATCCTTCATTAAGCAAACCTTTTAAGATACTAAAGACGTGCCAAGTTAAAACAAAACTTTCTCTTTAGCCTTCAAAGGCCTGTAGTACCTATGTGGGGCCTCTTTTGAAAACCGTACACCCGAACTGCTCTTTTATTGGCCTGATGTTGTTGTTTCTGGAATGTGACCGGTGACTCTCGCACTTCTCACATATGCTGTCATTACCTAAGCCCCTGTTCCTGCCGCTACACAGGTTTTTCTTCTCTGCGGTTTGCAGATAACAAGTTGCTACATCCGTTCAGTGGTGGTTGATCCTCAGCCAAAGCCAATTCTTATCGGTCTTAAGCACACAGCTCTGGTGAAACTAATTATTGTGCAAGGCTCTGGGAGCGTCAACCGGACCCCGGACCAGGAGGGGTTATATACCACACTTCACTACGTGCAGCGTTTCAGCCCACTCAGTCTTTAAGTCCTGTCTCGTCCTTTTGACATCTATCTTTGTCCCACACAGATGACTCATACGCATTGAATTGTATTGGCTCAACTGTTAAAATATGTCTATCAATTATTCAAACCCCGTTTTCACACTGGTTTTCTCGCTATTTATTATTTTCCTACAACCTTTTTATTTAATATCGGTCAGATTCGGCAGGCTTTCTTTCTCTCTCTCTCTCATTGTGCGTCTGTACCTTCGTCATTTCCATTTAATCGTTCTTTCCATTTAGCACATGCCGTTAATCAGATGACCTCATAAAAACATTATGTCAGGTTTCATGTGATTGGAGTTTAGCCACGGCTGCACATTCTGATTAATACTAATCTACATGCTGTCTGGTATGTGATTATGATCATATGCTTATGTATGTGAGGGCAGACGATGTTTGAGTGTGTTTACGTAGCATGAAGTATGTGGTTCTTGCAGGCAAATTGGAATTGTAAGCATGTGAATGACCTAGAGTATTTTTGTGTGTGCTCATCCACTTCCATCCTCCCTTGCGTTTGCTTTTCCTTTTTCCCCCCTCCGTGCACATGACCAAACCCCACTGCTTGCCCCCCCAGTCAGTCAGAATGAAGGCAGCCAAAGAAAGATAGAACACAAATTCTGCTCTGACTTTTTCCTGTTGTCTCTCTCTCTTCAGAATAACAATGGTTTCTCCATCATGCTTTGTTTACATGGGGGAGTAGAAAACGACACATCACCATAAAAAAGATAAATGCTACCTCTGTATTAAAAGTCTGGCCATCATTAGTCAGGAGCGTTATCATAAACAGTGTCCGCCATGAAAATTAAACCCTCCTTAGAGTGATAAGGCTGGGATGGGAACAGGGATCTGATGGATAATTTATAGCCGAGGTGAGCATGCAATTTTCAGGACACTGAGAAGCCTATGAACCTGGACTATGCCACCATGAATGATTAATTCATAAACATTATTCATAACCCTTTCTCATAAATCTAGGCGCCCATTAACTTCAGCTACAGTCATAGCCGCGGGAAGTAGTTTGGGGGTGGGGGTGGGGGAGGGACAAATCTTTTTGACAGGCTGGTGCTGCAGACGGATATATTGGTCCACTACTACAGGATTATTAAAGACCCAGTGCACTACTTTGGTGAACAAAATATTTAAAACTCGTTTTTCTTTCTTTTTCCCCCAGATTTGTTAGGTGGTGCGGCACCCCTACTTCCCATGGCTATGACCACAGTGAAGGATAGTGAGGTTCATCTTACCCTTTTCCTAAATTTAACCTAATTCTCCTAACCTGCAACGTCAATCATTTTAACCTGCTGCGTAAATTCACCTTTGATATAAGCGGTACTCTATCCATTCAAAACCGGGTATATGTGGGGGAGAGGGTTCTTACTCAAAGGGAAGAAGAATAAAACATCTTGAGTTGAAATGAATGGCAAGTATTTGTATTTTTTTACTGTAACACTCCTATTCGGTGCAGTTTCCTGAAGTTTTTTCTTCTGGATGGCAGTCTAATGTGGGGTAAATGTCCTGTTAACATTTGCAGCCTTGACTGTTTGGGCTAATTACCAGCTAATTAGCCTGTGTTGTTTGTGTCCACAGAGGACCGTTTTATTTTGCAGCTTGTAATATTTATTTAACCTTTATTTAACTAGGCAAGTCAGTTAAGAACACATTCTTATTTACAATGACGGCCTACCAAAAGGCAAAAAGGCCTCCTGCGGGGATGGGGGGGCTGGGATTAAAAATCAATTAAATAAAAATATAACAAAACACACATCACGACAAGAAAGACAACACAAGAGTACATAAAGAGAGACCTAAAGATGACAACATAGCATGGCAGCAACACATTATAACACAGCATGGTAGCAACACAACATGACAACAACATGGTAGCAACACAACATGGTAGCATAGCAGCACACAACAGGGTACAAACATTGTTGGGCACCGACAACAGCACAAAGGGCAAGAAGGTAGAGGCCACAATACATCATGCAAAGCAGTCACAACTGTCAGTAAGAGCATCCATGATTGAGTCTTTGAATGAAGAGATTGAGATAAAACTGTCTAGTTTGAGTGTTTGTTGCAGTTCGTTCCAGTCTCAAGCTGCAGCGAACTGAAAAGATGAGCGACCCAGGGATGTGTGTGCTTTGGTGACCTTTAACAGAATGTGACTGGCAGAATGGGTGTTGTATGTGGAGGATGAGGGCTGCAGTAGATATCTCAGATAGGGGGAGTGAGGCCTAAGAGGGTTTTTATAAATAAGCAACAAACAGTGGGTCTTGCAACGGGTATACAGAGTTGACCAGTTTACAGAAGAGTATAGAGTGCAGTGATGTGTCATATAAGGAGCATTGGTGGCAAATCTGATGGCCGAATGGTAAAGAAAATCTAGCCGCTCGATCTATAAATTACGTCTCCATAATCTAGCATGGGTAGGATGGTCATCATCACTTATTGTTTGGGTGACAGCAATAATTGTTGTCCTGCCTTTACTTGGATATTTTTAAATATCACATTTACATTTTGTTTTTCACTCAACTTTTCAGTTCTTGTTTCTTGACTTTACCAGTCACAACTGCAGGACATTGATTCCTAAGGCATCTTTGAGGAAGCTTCTACAGAAGTATGTTTCTGAAAGCCTGCTTCATGAAGAGCACAAGGACATGATGTCTTGTGTGGAGAAGAGTGCCACATTTCTCCTGCCACAACTCCAGAACCTGGCAATCACTGATCCCATCTCACCAAGCGAGCCCTACAACACTTTCTTGCGAGAACGACTCATAGCCTATAACACAGTCCCATGACGACCTTTTACATTTGGCTCTCTAAGTCTTAAATCAAAGATGTTTTATTTTCGTTCTTTCACCTATCAATTTATTCATATCAAATTGTATTTTGAATAGAGTTGGAATTGACTCATCCCGTCATTGATTTCTCTCCAATAACTTGGCAACCAACTTTAAGGTGCGTTACTGTATCCAACTGGACTGGAGTGTGGACCTTGTTTATCTTTCAATCACCCACGTGGGTATATGCTCTTAAAAAGCAATAAGGAGATGGGAGAGGTAGGACTTGCAGCGCGTCAAGTGTCTAAAATAGAACCAAGTTCTATTTTAGCACCTGGCTAGGCAGATACAAACAGACTCTGGCAAAAAAATTGCCAAACTGCATTTGACAAAACAAAACCACTAAAGTATACAAATTTACCCCGGGATAAGCATGAAAATGGGGTGTTTGGAGATCACCACCATATACATCCACTGGGACACACACAACTGTAGCCGGCTACCTGATTCCAGCTCACTTCTTTTAGTAGTAATCATTTACTTTGTAGGATTAGTTAATCAATATAGCTTTGGTCACAGGGTTGCAGTGCTAAACTGAACCACCTATAAATAGCCTAATTTGGTGGCTTAGCCTGTGATTGGCTCAGATAGACTGCTGTGATGGTGAGAGAGACAAAAGGAGCGGGAAAGAGTTTTGTCTAAATACTGGTGGGATTTTGGCTCGATCCAGTCTCACTTGAGACTCCCCGTCAACAATCGGAGCCGGGTTATTACCTTTAGGAGTGCTGCATGAGTCCTCCAACATCATTACTGAGGATCATAATTGCCTTGTAAAAATCTGAAATTAGAATCCATGTTTTTATGAGGATTCCATAAATGTACCTCATCATTTAGGAGAATGCTCAGCTTCGAGGTACAAGTGCCAATAGAATACCATTAGATGTCTGTGAAGGATACCAATATTTTCATAGCATTATGGGATTATTTTGCAGTAATGGTGTCCTCAACACTGGAGTGCATGCAAATAACCTCCCCCATCCTCCTACCTCCCATTCAGAGTTAAGAAAGTTCCCTAAACAAAGTTGATTGATTTACACTGAGTGTACAAAACATTAAGAACACCTTCCTAATATTGAGTTCCACTCTGAACATTAGCAGTCAGTCCCGAGACCACAGCAAAAATGGGCTTTTAATTGATCTGACATTCATTTATCTGCATGTCCAGCCCTTATATGTAATCTCACAGTGAAGTGTTTTAATGTTTTCTTTTCAGAATAACTTGGGCTACATGTAGAATACTAAACATAAACAGTTGCATTCATGGGATTTACTGACAAATGTCTGGCATAGCAAAAATCTGCTAAAAATGAATTTATATGAATGCTGTAAGAACAGAAAATGTTTGCTTAGTGGGAAATGAATATCAAACTACTCAGTGACAACTACTCAGTGACTTTCCTATGAGCTTCTATGTAGATCCTCTTACCTTTTAACGAAGCTTGTGTAGCTAGTGAGCGCCATAGAACAAAACATGTTACATGTGCGTGTTCGTGGGAGTCTCAGCTTTTCATCGAAAGCTTTTAATTGTTTGTATAACTTCTGACTCCAAACAACTTTAGCACTAGATCAGGGTTTAGATTTCTGCACATAAATGTGAGAAGATTGGTTCCCAAAATGGACATGGTAAAAGTGTGGCTCCAAATGTATTTAATCAGCATGTTTTTGATAATGAACCCATTTGAAATGCACAGAAGCCTGCAACCGACAACCCTGCCACAAATAGGACAGTAGGTTATTATTTTAATTTCACTAAGATTACGCAATCTAAAATTGCAAACATGCTCAAATCAAATGATACTAAAAAAGCTGCTGCCCTGGACCAGTTGAATCCATTTCTAATGAAAATCACTGCCCCTCTCATTCATATTTTGAATGTACAGTTAAAGTTGGAAGTTTACATACACTTTGGTCATACACTCGTTTTTCAACCACTCCACAAATTTCTTGTTAACAAGCTATAGTTTTGTCAAGTCGGTTAGGACATCTACTTTGTGCATGACACAAGTCATTTTTCCAACAATTGTTTACAGACAGATTATTTCACTTATAAATCACTGTATCACAATTCCAGTCGCTCAGAGGTTTACAAACACTAAGTTGACTGTGCATTTAAACAGCTTGGAAAATTCCGGAAAATTATGTCATCGCTTTAGAAGCTTCTGATAGGCTAATTGACATAAGTTGAGTCAATTGGAGGTGTATTTGTTTATGTATTTCAAGGCCAACCTTCAAAAAGTGCCTCTTTTCTTGACATCATGGGAAAATGAAAAGAAATCAGCCAAGACGCAAGTATTAACACAATGGGACCTCGCAGCTGTCATACCTCTCAGAAAGGAGATACGTTCTGTCTCCTAGAGATGAACGTACTTTGGTGCAAACAGTGCAAATCAAACCAAGAACAACATCATAGGACCTTGTGAAGAGGCTGGAGGAAACAGGTACAAAATTATCTATATCCACAGTATAACGAGTCCTATATCGACATAACTTGAAATGCCGCTCAGCAAGGAAGAAGCCACTGCTCCAAAACTGCCATAAAAAAGCCAGACTACGGTTTGCAACTGCACATGGGAACAAAGATCGTACTTTTTGAAGAAATTTCCTCTGGTCTGATGAAACAAAATTAGAAATGTTCGGCCATAATTACCACCGTTATGTTTGGAGGAAAAAGGGGGAGGCTTGCAAGCCGAAGAACACCATCCCAACCGTGAAGCACGGCGGTGGCAGCATCATGTTGTGGGGGTGCTTTGCTACAGGAGGGACTGGTGCACCTCACAAAATAGATGGCATGATGAGGGAGGAAAATTATGTAGATATATTGAAGCAACATCTCAAGACATCAGTCGGGAAGTTAAAGCTTGGTCTCGAATGGGTCTTCCAAATGGACAATGACCCCAAGCATACTTCTAAAGTTGTGGCAAAATGGCTTAAAACCAGTTGAGTCTATGGGGGCGCTATTTCATTATTGGATAAAAAAACGTGCCCGTTTTAAACGCAATATTTTGTCACGAAAAGATGCTCGACTATGCATATAATTGACAGCTTTGGAAAGAAAACAGTCTGACGTTTCCAAAACTGCAAAGATATTATCTGTGAGTGCCACAGAATTCATGCTACAGGCTGATTTCTGATTTTCTCCTGGGATTCAGAACAGAAAGCACACTTCCACGAACGATATATCATCAAAGAGATATGTGGAAAACACCTTGAGGATTGGTTCTAAACAACGTTTGCCATGTTTCAGTCGATATTATGGAGTTAATTTGGAAAAAAGTTTGGCGTTTTGATGACTGGATTTTCCTTTTTTTTTTGGTAGCCAAACGTGACGCACCAAACGGAGCGATTTCTCCTAAACAAATCATCTTTCAGGAAAAACTGAACATTTGCTATCTAAGAGAGTATCCTCATTGAAAACATCTGAAGTTCTTCAAAGGTAAATGATTTTATTTGAATGCTTTTCTGGTTTTTGTGAAAATGTTGCCTGCTGAATGCTAACGCTAATGCTAACGCTAAACGCTACGCTAGCTAGCTACTGTTACTACTGAGAACCTTGTGAATTCCCAGCTGAAAGATTGTCTTTAAAATATCTTATCCCAAAGCCCATCTGGATTCAGAGCAAAACATAGTACTATCTCAGCTGCAACCAAGGTGATCAGTTATCTTCAGGATGCACAGGACAAAAAAAACAGTATTGTGTTTCTCTTTTTATTGATTTATTGAAAGCTTTTGACACTGTTGACCATGCTCTGTTTCTGCATAGATGAAATATAATAGGTTTTACTGATGGGGTGTTGGATTGGTTCCAAGTCTACCTCTCTGACAGAACCCAGTGTGTAGCACAATAGGGAATGGAGTTTCAACAGCTTACAAAGGGTTCATATTAGGGTCTGTCCTTTTTACACTGTATATTAATTATGTTGGTGAAAATGTAAACACTGCAAAACTACGTCTATATGCTGACACAACCGTGCCTCTAAAATTGAGAAGCCCTTTCAGGACTTGCAACTGGCTTTTGATGACATTCAGAAACAACTCTTCCACCTGAAACTTGTGCTTAATGCCAGAAAGACTCAGTACATGGTTTTATCTAACCTTAAAGCAGACAAGTGGAGTCATCTGCAGATTGTAACTTTAAATGACCAACTGATCAAAATGATATCTACATATAAGTACCTAGGCATCTGGTTAGATGAAAAGCTCAAATTTAAATAGCACATTGAAATCTTGGCAAAGAAACTGAAGTAGAAATTGGGTTTTTATTTTAGGAACAAATCTTGTTTTTCTATGTCAGTCAGGAAGGATCTTGTGCAAGGTACATTTTTTTTATCTGTGTTGGAACTATGGTGACATTATTTTACATGCGAGCCTCCGCCAGTACCCTTTGGGTCGTTGATGCAGTGATGCAGTGTATCATGGAGGTGCATCACTAATGTGCAAGACCACTCACCCATCACTGTGAACGATATACTGAAAATACAAAACATTAAGAAGACTATCCAGGTGAAAGCTATGATCCCTTCTTAATGTCACTTGTTAAATCCACTTCAATCAGTGTAGATGAAGGGGAGGAGACAGGTTAAATAACTATTTTTAAGCCTTGAGACAATTGAGACGTGTGCCATTCAGAGGTCCCCCTGGCAAAAGAGGTTTCTAATCTCAAGGGTCTTTTCCTGGTTAAATAAACATTGAGACTGCAGTTTTTGTAAAAACACCCGGCCCCGGGCCCCTTCGGGATCCGCCCTTGTCTCACAAACACAGCTCTAGCTCCCGTTAATCATACAGACTAATGGTATAACCCATAAGTCTGTAGCTCAAACACACCATGTTCTAAATCAAGCCGGCGTGAAGAATTGGACTCATTGAGTTAAAGCACATCTGTCAGTAGGCTGGCCAATTACTAGCGAAGATAGGGTGATTACCTCCAGTATTATGTTTCATAATCAAAAAGGAAGTTGAGTTGGAATTTAAATGAAGATATTACTTTGGGAATTATACTGTTGACATGCTTATGTTGGCAGGAACTTCCAGACTTAACTGTGCCAAGCATTGTGGGAGTCATGCGAGTATGTATGACAGAACTGAATGAAATGTTAATAACAGAACTAGGCTTATATATGTAAGTGAATTAGTGCTATTTGATGTTTTCACAATCTGCCCCTAGATGTAGCTTTTCGATATAGTTCTCAATGTATTGTGATTGGTGACGCCCAAGTGGGGAAGGCAGAGCTTGTCTCTGAGGATTCTCCAATGTTTTCTGAGAATCGGATTCCCCGTCTGGCTTCTTCAAAAAGGCAGTTGAGAAAACATCAACAAAGTAGGTCGTCTCAAAACAAAGCCATCTGCTGTGGCGGACGCCTCTTCTCTGTGTTGTCTACAAGGCGGCCATGTGATTCTCCTCCCTCCCTGGCTATATCCCAAATGGCACCGTATTCCCTTTATACTGCTCTACTTTTGACCAAAAGTAGAGCACTATAAAGGGTATAGGGTGCCATTTTGGTACCAAGCCCCCCTCTCTCCAGAGGAAGCTGGATGAAACTTCACACAACACTGCTCGTTCACAAACATTTAGAAAAAGTGGCACTCCTTGGGACTGAGTCATCTCACCCTTGTGTTTTTCAGAGATGCTCTTCGCAATGAAGATTCTGTGGACTTTGGAGGGCTCTGAGAGTCTGTTGTTGCTGTAAAAGTATGGCAACTGTATACTTTCTGAATGCAGTTGATAGAAGGACTCCAATAAACTTCAAAATATGTGGGACTTCATATCACTATGAAAGGCACAAAGCCAAAACTTTCAGATGAACTTGACCACTCTCTGCAGATTGGAATCAAAAAGGAAGGCTTTGATGGGCCCTGGATTCTCCGTTCTTCTGTGTTGGGATGACAGCGAAAGTCATTAGGTTGTAAATAAGGTGGAGGAGGTGACTGAACCATGATAGATCGCTATTAGCACATTCATGCAGCAACTGCAGATGGTACAGCTAAAAAAAATCTCCCGTCACATGAGGCAACCGTTTGTGTGTTTGTGTGTGTGTGTGTGTGTGTGTGTGTGTGTGTGTAACAAAAATCTGTGTTCTCATTGGAGAGGGTCAGGTAGTCTAAATGTTAAATGTCTCCTACCTACCCTGGAGAAAGGCTCTTGCAAGAGCACATATGCTTTATTATTTCTCAATAATTGATATAAATGTTTTACAATTAAAAGTCCACATTTATTTTTAATTGAAACAGTCCAAACGTCCCATCTTGGACTACACAGCCAGATCCCTCTGATTGTGGGTTTAATTGTCAACATGTTCTGTCTTGCACCTAAGTGAAAACCCAATGAACCTCTTCAGTCTGTTCTACCCTGGGCGTGATAGATGCCAACTCAGGCCCCCTCAACTCTAACCGTGATGGACAGCCTTTCTATCCAGCTCTTCTTGAGGTTTTAATTGGGGTTATGGTTATCAGAGTTAGACTATAGAACAACAGTAAGCATAGAGTCGCCTTGAATAAAGTGAATCAAGTCACGTTCTACTACACTGATGAATTAATGGGAGTGCTAAAAGTTATACTCTAGGGAGGGCAGTTTCTCGAACACAGATTAAGTCTAGTCCTGGACTCAAAAGCAATTTCAATGGAAATTCTCATATTGACTAGCACTCATATTGACTCACATGGTGTAGTCTAGGACTAGGCTTAATCTGTGTCTGAGAAACCAGCCCAAAGAGTATGCTATTTTTGGACCGATGCCATGTTCACTGTTATATATAAATTATATAATTTTAATTGAAAGATTGTAAAGATTTTTTGTTTGTACTCTAGCAGGGGTTGACTGCATTGCCTATATCTAGGGCCAGGTATACAGTACACTCTACTGGGAAATGTCCTCATCAATACCTTCGCAGCACTGTCTACATTCGTGATCTCTAAAACAATTAACGTTGCTAGCAGTTTGGTCTCATTTAAATAAGTGGCACGTGTACCACATACATGTATCGATCAAAAAAGTATATCTTATTTCAAAAAGATTCTGAAGCCTTAAAGACATTCCGCCTCCACAGAGTCCATCTGGCTGGCCATATCTATATCCGTAATGTTTAATACATAGGCCTAACAGAGTGGGCTAGAGTGAACAGGGCTAAAGCTACCAGAGGCTCTAATATGTCTAAGCAAACATCCACAGTGTGGCACAGCAGACGGCTGCTGTGGCGCTGCTATGTCACGAATGCAGAGGGGTCATAGAAACACTCATACACACACAGATAGATAGATAAATGCATGTGTAACAAGTATTAATGTTGCCTTATGTGTATTTCACCTAAATCCTACAAAAAAATGTTTTTTGTTATTTTCAATATCCATGGATTGTGAGTATCAATTGCTCTGACGTGTACTGCTCTGGTCTGCAGTAGCGTCAGGTCAGCAGCAGGAATTGCCTCTCCTCAGTCTGTCTTGATTCTACTGAGGAGAGGTATGTGTTCATGTGTGCACAAATGTACATATGGTGTAAATGTCGTGGTGCAATGTTAGGCTAGCTAGCAACAGTATATGCTAGCAGGGTATTTGTAGCTTCCCTCATGCAGGCATTCACTCACTTTATTTTTCCTCATGCTAGATGTGCACTGTGTGAAGCATTGAGAAGCTCACCATTCATTTAATTGCATTTATTTTATACAATCCAGATGAATAAAAGACCAGAAACCAGAAACTAGTGTCCAGAGTCCTGTTCGTTACCAATACACCAGAACACAATGCAGAAAAGTAGCCATACCATAGCTACATCAAATTGTATTTGTCACATGCTTTGTAAACAGCAGGTGTAGACTAACAGTGAAATGCTTATGGGTCCTTCCTAACAATGCAGAGAGAAAATATAGAAAAAATATATAACACAGGGATTAAATACACATAACGATAACTTGGCTATATACAGTGCCTTGCGAAAGTATTCGGCCCCCTTGAACTTTGCGACCTTTTGCCACATTTCAGGCTTCAAACATAAAGATATAAAACTGTATTTTTTTGTGAAGAATCAACAACAAGTGGGACACAATCATGAAGTGGAACGACATTTATTGGATTTTTCAAACCTTTTTAACAAATCAAAAACTGAAAAATTGGGCGTGCAAAATTATTCAGCCCCCTTAAGTTAATACTTTGTAGCGCCACCTTTTGCTGCGATTACAGCTGTAAGTCGCTTGGGGTATGTCTCTATCAGTTTTGCACATCGAGAGACTGACATTTTTTCCCATTCCTCCTTGCAAAACAGCTCGAGCTCAGTGAGGTTGGATGGAGAGCATTTGTGAACAGCAGTTTTCAGTTCTTTCCACAGATTCTCAATTGGATTCAGGTCTGGACTTTGACTTGGCCATTCTAACACCTGGATATGTTTATTTTTGAACCATTCCATTGTAGATTTTGCTTTATGTTTTGGATCATTGTCTTGTTGGAAGACAAATCTCCGTCCCAGTCTCGGGTCTTTTGCAGACTCCATCAGGTTTTCTTCCAGAATGGTCCTGTATTTGGCTCCATCCATCTTCCCATCAATTTTAACCATCTTCCCTGTCCCTGCTGAAGAAAAGCAGGCCCAAACCATGATGCTGCCACCACCATGTTTGACAGTGGGGATGGTGTGTTCAGGGTGATGAGCTGTGTTGCTTTTACGCCAAACATAACGTTTTGCATTGTTGCCAAAAAGTTCAATTTTGGTTTCATCTGACCAGAGCACCTACTTCCACATGTTTGGTGTGGCTCCCAGGTGGCTTGTGGCAAACTTTAAACGACACTTTTTATGGATATCTTTAAGAAATGGCTTTCTTCTTGCCACTCTTCCATAAAGGCCAGATTTGTGCAATATACGACTGATTGTTGTCCTATGGACAGAGTCTCCCACCTCAGCTGTAGATTTCTGCAGTTCATCCAGAGTGATCATGGGCCTCTTGGCTGCATCTCTAATCAGTCTTCTCCTTGTATGAGCTGAAAGTTTAGAGGGACGGCCAGGTCTTGGTAGATTTGCAGTGGTCTGATACTCCTTCCATTTCAATATTATCGCTTGCACAGTGCTCCTTGGGATGTTTAAAGCTTGGGAAATCTTTTTGTATCCAAATCCGGCTTTAAACTTCTTCACAACAGTATCTCGGACCTGCCTGGTGTGTTCCTTGTTCTTCATGATGCTCTCTGCGCTTTTAACGGACCTCTGAGACTATCACAGTGCAGGTGCATTTATACGGAGACTTGATTACACACAGGTGGATTGTATTTATCATCATTAGTCATTTAGGTCAACATTGGATCATTCAGAGATCCTCACTGAACTTCTGGAGAGAGTTTGCTGCACTGAAAGTAAAGGGGCTGAATAATTTTGCACGCCCAATTTTTCAGTTTTTGATATGTTAAAAAAGTTTGAAATATCCAATAAATGTCGTTCCACTTCATGATTGTGTCCCACTTGTCGTTGATTCTTCACAAAAAAATACAGTTTTATATCTTTATGTTTGAAGCCTGAAATGTGGAAAAAGGTCGCAAAGTTCAAGGGGGCCGAATACTTTCGCAAGGCACTGTACACAGGGTAACAGTACTGGGTCGATGTGCAGGGGTACAAGGTAATTGGTATGGGTAAAGTGACTACGCAACAGGATAGATGATAAACAGTAGCAGCAGCACATGTGATGAGTCAAAAGAGTTAGTGCAAAGAGTGTCAATGCAGATATTCCGGGTAGCTATTTGGTAAATTATTTAGTAGTCTTACGGCTTGGGGGTAGAAGCTGTTCAGAGTCCTGTTTGTTCCAGAATTGGTGCATTGGTACCGCTTGCCATGCGGTAGCAGAAAGAACAGTCTGTGACTTTGGTGGCTGGAGTCTTTGACAATTTCTAGGGCCTTTCTCTGACATTGGTGCCGTGACCCAGGTGCCATCGTTGTTGAAAAGATCAACATCAGCCGTCGTTATCAATTGGCTCAACACCAGCTTGGTCACTGGAGGTTGCTACAGTATTTACAAAACAATCATATCTTAGTTGTTTTCTTTAAATGAAAGACATTGAGACATTGTGTTGTATGTTGTTGTTTTCATTCTGAGAGAAATTTACAAATTGCCAATTGCCATGTTTTTCTATATTTACTTGAGTATTTCATTATCAGTAAGAATTTATTTTGTCATTGGAAAAGGGGATATGGGTGGGGGAAAAGTACCCAATTGTCATACATGATTAAAAGTAAAGATACCTTAATAGAAAATGACTCAAGTAAAAGTTTGTCACTCAGTAAAATTCTACTGGAGTAAAAGTTTAAAAGTATTTGGTTTTAAATATACTCAAGTATCAAAAGTAAATGTAGAAGTTTAAATAATTTCAAATTCCTTATATTCAGCAAACCAGACAGCACCATTTTCTAGTTTCTTTAATTTACGGAGAGCCAGGGTGCTCGCTCCAACACTCAGACATCATTTACAAATGAAGCATGTGTTTAATGAGTCCGCCAGATCAGAGGCAGAGGGATGACCAGGGATGTTCTCTTGATAAGTGTGTGAATTAGACTATTTCCCTGTCCTGCTAAGCATTCAAAATGTAACGAGTACTTATGGGTGTCAGGGAAAATGTATGGAATAAAAAGTACATAATTTTCTCCAGGAATGTAGTGAAGTAAACGTAAAAATGGTCAAAAATATAAATAGTAAAGTATAGATACCCCCAAAACAACTTAAGTAGTACATTTTTTCTTAAGTACTTTACACCACTGGCACGGATGAGCTTGATTTTGGTTTTGGGAGGGGGAGGTTTTTCAGAGAATTACCTTCATCTCTAGCTAAAGCTGTAGGTTTTGCAAACTCACTTTAGGCTCCAGCTAAAGCTACAGGTTTTGCAGGCTCACCTTCATTGTGCTCTACGCGCATGACAAATCCAGAAATAGGTGATTTCATCATTCATTTCATCAGATACCTCAACAAATCGGCCAGTCCATCTCTGCTCAGTTACAAAGGGATGGTGGGAAGGAAGGGCAGAAGGCTCAGAGCACAGGTGCAGACCCGCCACTCACTGACTCACCCTTACTCAATCTAACTGGTATGAAGCTAGTTATGCAGTCAGATGTGAAAGACACCTGTTTCAGAGAAGATGGGTCCGACAAACACTCCATTCAGGAGTGGGAAGAGCTCATGTACAGTATGTGTACTTAAAGAGGAATAACAGCAAATTTAGAAAATATGTCACTTCCTAAACCCCTCTGACTCGTTGTTGGACTGTCTGTGTGCACACATTTCTCACTCAGGGAGAGCGAGATAGAGCGAGAGCTACGTCACAGGGTTATAGAGCCCCATGCTTACTGCAGAGCTAGATAGAACGTTGTTGAATAATGCAAATCTACAAACAATATTTAACTGTGAAAATACTCAATTTTGGAAGTCCAATCGAAGTGATAAATTTGGTTCGCAGGTTCACAATTTGACCTTTTCTGAGATCTCTGCCAGGCAAGGAGGAAAGGAGCTGACATTATCTCGCCTCCCACTTTTACCTTGTAAACCCATTGGACATAATTTCACCTGCCAATTAACATTTCCCATCTTCCATCTCTGACTGTAGCAAAGACAGTACAATATGAAGACAATTTTATGGGCTTTCCTCTGACACCGCCTATTATATAGGCCCTGGATGACTGGAAGCTTGGCCCCAGTGATGTACTGGGCCATATGCACTACCCTCTGCAGCGCCTTATGGTTAGATGCCAAGCAGTTGCCATACCAGGCGGTGATGCAACCACTCAGGATGCTCTTGATGGTCCAGCTGTAAAACTTTGGAGCATTTGGGAACCCATGCCAAATACTTTAAGTCTCCTGAGGGGGAAAAGGTTTTGTCGTGCCCTCTTCACGACTGTCTTGGTGTGTTTGGACCATGATAGGTCGTTGGTGATGTGGACACCAAGGAACCGCTCCACTACAGCCCAGATGATGTTAACGGGGACCTGCTCGGCCCGCCTTTTCCTGTAGTTCACGATCAGCTCCTTTGTCTTGCTTACATTGAGGGAGAGGATGTTGTCCTGGCACCACACCGCTGGTTCTCTGACCTCCTCCTTCTAGGCTGTCTCATCATTGTCGCTGATCAGGCCTACCACTGTTGTGTCGTCAGCAAACTTAATGATGGTGTTGGAGTTGTGTTTGGCCACGCAATCGTGGGTGAACAGGGAGTACAGGAGGGGACTAAGTACAGGACACACCCCTGAAGGTCCCCAGTGTTGAGGATCAGTGTGGCAGATGTGTTGTTGCCATAGTGTTCACAAAGCTAAGGACCCTGGGACTAAACACCTCCCTCTGCAACTGCATCCTGGACTTCCTGATGGGCCGTCCCCAGCAGTTGTGGTCAGTGCCGTTTAAGATGATGGAGGATGATTATTTTGTCACTAGCATGGCCTATGCCAAATATTATAGCATATGTGACTCACCATCTGTATTCGGTCTTATGTAGCAACATTCGAATATTTGTTTTTTACATTGGATAAAAATAGAGACTCATAGCTACAAAATTGTATATCATACACTGCATTTGAGGAAACAATGGGAAAGTAATTCTGCTTTGAAAGTTGATCAACTTGTAAACTCACTTTTGAGAAAACCATCTTTCAATGTTTTTGTACTACTATTGGAGAGCCCTTCTTTGTCTACACCCATTGATGATTGTTAAGCCTTACACAGGACCCTAACCGGCTGAGCTCTTGCGCCATCGTGCACTATCGTGCATACATTTATTTTGTCCCCCTACTCCAAACGCGATCACGACACGCAGGTTAAAATATCAAAACAAACTCTGAACCAATTACATTAATTTGGGGACAGGTCGAAAAGCATTAAACATGTATGGCAATTTAGCTAGTCAGCTTGCACTTGCTAGCTAATTTGTCCTATTTAGCTAGCTTGCTGTTGCTAGCTAATTTGTCCTGGGATATAAACATTGAGTTGTTGTTTTACCTGAAATGCACAAGGTCCTCTACTCCGACAATTAATCCACACATAAAACGATCAACCGAATCGTTTCTAGTCATCTCTCCTCCTTCCAGGCTTTTTCATCTTTGAACTTATATGGTGATTGGCATCTACACTTTCATAGTATTACCACGACAACCGGCAAAACATTTAGTCTTTCAATCACCCACGTGGGTATAACCAATGAGGAGATGGCACGTGGGTACCTGCTTCTATAAACCAATGAGGAGATGGGAGAGACAGGACTTGCAGCACGATCTGCGTCAGAAATAGGAATGACTTCTATTTTAGCCCCTGGCGATGCAGACACTCAATGGCGCGCGCGAGCGAGCAGTGTGGGTGCAATAATTGATTAACATAGATTCCTACATTTATTTTGCAACGGTCGTGCACACCGACGCGAGCGGTGTAGTCAGGGTATTAGCCCCACCCATCTCTTTAAGGATTGATCCGAGCATTCTGTACTAACTTGCCAGCTACTTCTAAGAGAGAGAACAACTCACTGAACATTACTCTCCCTAGCAGAGCTGGTTAGGCTGTTATGTTATCCAGAGCGTTGGTGACTGCAACTGTGCTGTCAGATTGTCAGTTCGTAAATTCAGAGTGTTTCGTGTTCAGAGCGCACACTGGACGCTCTGGCTGATAAGTAGGGTTGTTCCAAAAGCTCTGACCCCACAACGACTGTCAAGCACTGTAACTGTGCTGCTGGCAACAATTGAATTACGCTTTGTTGCCCATGTTTACTGACACTGAACATATTCAACGGGTGTTTAGCGTTCAAAAATTAATCAGTTATTCTCTACACTGGCACACTAAGACGAGAGTATTTTGTTAAGAACTGTAGCTAGATAGACAGCTATGTAAACAATGAATCCCAACACATGACGTAATGTTAGCGAGCCAGCCAGCTAACGTTAACTAGCTAACAGTACACTAACTTGAAATGAAAATACTTTGTCAAAATTAGAGGGGAGTCTTTTGTTAAGACATGTAGCTAGCTAAACAATGGACCATAATCACAACTCATGACGTTACTACCCTGCATAAATCTGCAGGTAGCTAACCAACCAGGTTCTATAACTAGTCAAGCAAATGTGTCTGAGATGCGAAGAATAAGATCATACACTACTTTAGCTAGTGACCCAGCCAGCTAACATTATCTAGCTAATTAAACCACTTTTTGTCAAAATTAGAAACGTTTAATATCTGAAAATGTAGCTAGCTAGACTATCTTACCAATATACATCATGGTAGGATGTGTCTCCAGTCTGATGCCATGCATGGTTGCCCTTAGTTTGACTATGTAATCCAGACTGGTGTTTTCTCCATCTCCTTAGCTATCATACTCAAATTCCACTGATTTCAAAACTCGGTCCTCCAGAAGTGGAGAGCATACACATAACGTTAGCTAGTGAGCCAGCCAGCTAGCTAACAGTACACTTTAACTTGACATTAGGTTTATGCAGTTTTACTATGCAATTTTTTTTAAAGCCGCATTTAGCACGATTACCTAGACATACTGACCAGCTCCAATAGATAGACGGATGCTATGTGCTATGTGGCAGAGCAATCCAAACTCATCTCTCGGCATTATCTCAGCCAATCATGGCCAACGGGAAGGTTGCTTACTTTTTCTGTGGCTAAACAAACTAGGCTCGTAATTTAACAATTTCATTCATATTTAGAGATGGCATACATGTTTGATATTAAGGCACATGAAAGTACTTGAATGTTCAAGAAGGCATTTCTGCCAAAAACCATTCAAACAGCTCTCCTGTGAAGTCGTGACTTGCGACATACGTCTAATTGCCTGAATCGGGTCACATTTTGGATGACTTTCATTCATATTCCATTCACCCAGTTCAATGTAACAGCGATAGGTTTAGGCTACTACATGATACTCAAATTCTCCCTATACCCATCATGAGGTTGCTACAACCTAGTCTATGAATTAAAGTTTACAACGTAGGTGTATACAAGTCGAGAGACAAATTTGATGTGACAGACAGTGACACATGGACAGAAGGTGACATTCAATGAAATCTTGCACACTTGCCTGCATCTAGCTGATAGTGGGTGTAATCCAACAGTTGCAAAATAGTTTTTTCTTGTTGAAATTCAGTTATGTTTGCGTCTGTTTAGGAAACGTTTTTCAACAGAATAGGAATGCCCCCTGATCATGCGTAAAAACGAAAACCTCACGGTTTCTATGGCGCTGTACAGCGTGACGTTGGGAGTAGGCTACAGGATCAGAAGATTCATAATTGTTTGCCTTCATTAGACATCTTTGTTTCAATATTTCTGTAATTCAGTGATATTTATTCCCATTGTAATTCGTTATGGATCCATAACTAAATCAACATCTGCATTTTGTTAAAATATTTTTTAATCATTATTTTATTAATGAAAATGTGTTTATTTGTTTGTTAGGCTACTGTGCAGTCTACAATAAATACTGCAGTAAACATGGGAAAGTGCCTAATTCCTTACATAAGGGAGAGCAGGCCATGTCTGTACTACAGAATGCGGGGCATGTGGGAGACCGGGGTTTAGATCCCTGTTGGTGAGGAAGGAGTAGGCTGTCCTTGTAAATAAGAATTTGCTCTTAACTGATTCCATATGTGTTATTTCATAGTTGTGATGTCTTTACTATTATTCTACATTGTAGCCAGTACAAAGTGACGGTCGGGAGTAGCCTACAAGATTGGAGGATTCTAAATTGTTTGCCTTCATTAGACATTACTCAACACTAGTGAGACTCATTTCGCCTCTGCTAGGCCTACAGTATATAAAAAAAAATGTTTTTGCCGTGACTCTCTGCCAATAATTATATTTAGAGGGTTGGAGGACTAAATTAATATCTAAGGGGCATTTTCCGTTAGATATTCTCAAAGATCTTAAGGGGCTTTTATATCATTCTAAATTAATTTATAATAATAATCTGTTTAAAATGTAACGATATTTTGGAATTTTCATTTTCATTTAACCTAGAAAAAGGCAAAAAGCAGACATCACTTGCTTATATTCAGTCAACACATATCTCAAGAATACCATGGTGTTATGTTCCCCAGTTTCTGTGTTGTGGGTTTGTATGCGTGTGTATTTCAGGAAATGGTTTCCTGGATTCCAAGCAGCTGATTGGTCGGCCCCATCGCTGATTGGCGTTCTGACCCCTCACTCTCGTCAGGGGAAACACCTGGATCTTCAATTACCAACTCCTTCTCCCACTTGATAAAAGCCTGTGTTCCTCCCTCGGAAAGGAGAGCTTCTTTTTATGTCCTGTGTTGGTTGCTTGTCAGTGAAAGTTTTGTGGATATTATTTTGTATCTGCTCCATCTGAGGTATGTGTATGCCAATAGGACTTAGTGTTTTTGATTAGTGAAATTGTTTACTTAAAGTATTAGTCATTCTGTTTCATTTGTTCCAAGGGGGGAAGGGAAACGCTCCTTGGGAGTGTTTAGGCAAAAGGCCTGAGGGCATACATAACCCATAGACTTAAATCTGTCTATGCACACTAGGTAAGTCCTGGGCGGACCACCCCCTGTATTTTGGTTAAAGCGCCAGGTGGTGCTAAAGGTTAGGTAAGAAGTGGGAAGGTAGGAGAGGGGACTCTTCAATTTTTACTTTCTTTGCTTTTGTTTCGTCCAGACCCTTTTAGCCACATTACCGTGTTAAGGAATAATACAATCCCTGTAAATTGTATTTTTCTTTGCCTCTGTCGTCCTTCCCCGCACCTACAATCACATTCTTTTTCACTCCATGGGAGTTGAGATGTAGCGGGGTGTTGCATTCCCTCCTCCAAGAGGCGTACGTAACACATGGCATATTTTAACAAGTGATTCGTGATGGATTCATAACTAAATAAACACCATTTGAAATGTTATTATTTTATTAACGGAACATAGCATATTGTAGTAAACATGGGAAAGTGCCTAATTCCTTACAAAAGGGAAGAGCAGAAGTGATTTAGCTCGTCTGGTAGGCTCGTGTCACTGGGCAGCTCACGGCTGTCCTTCCCTTTGTAGTCTGTAATAGTTTGCAAGCCCTGCCACATCCGACGAGCGTCGGAGCCGGTGTAGTTTGATTCAATCTTAGCCCTGTATTGACGCTTTGCCTGTTTGATAGTTCCTTGCAGGGCATAGCAGGATTTCTTGTAAGCTTCCTGGTTAGAGTCCCGCACCTTGAAAACGGCAGCTCTACCCTTTAGCTCAGTGTGAATGTTGCCTGTAATCCATGGTTTCTGGTTGGGCTATGTACGTACAGTCACTGTGGGGACGACGTCCTCTCAATGCACTTATTGATAAAGCCAGTGATTGATGTGGTGTATTCCTCAATGTCATCGGAAGAATCCCTGAACATGTTCCAGTCTGTGATAGCAAAGCAGTCCTGTAAGTTTAGCATCTGCTTCATCTGACCATTTTTTTTATAGACCCAGTCACTGGTGCTTCCTGCTTTAATTTTTGCTTGTAAGCAGGAATCAGAAGGATAGAGTTGTGGTTGGATTTACCAAATGGAGGGCGATGTTATTACTTTTCTATAGTATCACTTTTTTCTCTCTCTCTCTGCATTGTTGGGAAGGGCCCATAAGTAAGCATTGTATTGCAGTCTACACATGTTGTTTAAGAAGCATGTGAAGAATGAAATTAGATTTGATCTGAAGTTGGCCTTTCCTTGCTCAAATAAAACAGCAGAGCAAGTTGCCAGAAAGTTATGGAACAACATCTTTTGTGTATATGGATTTGCTGACGGATTCACGCAGGGGCCAACTTCGAGAGCGAGCTCAAGCTTTCAGGAGTCACCAAGTCACATACGATGGCAAATGACCCCATGGGGAATGGAGGAAATGAAAGATTCAACAGAATGCTCAGCAATATGCTCTAATCACTCCCCTTGAGAGCACCTCATGTTTGTCCACGTTCCAAGACCTCTGGTGGACATGATGTTCAAGCAAGTTCTGAGAGATCCTGTGGTTATCAACCACAGCAGCTATGTAAAGACACTCATGTCCCATTTCCATGAAGCGGCAAACATTGCTCAGCAGCGTACTGTCAAAGAACAACAAAAACAATCCAGAGGTTACAACAGAAAGGTCAAAGGTACTTACCTGAACAAGGGAGACCGGGTTATTCTTGCAAACAAGGGAGAACGGGGGAAAAGAGAACTTGCAAACAAATGGGAAGGAACCGTGTGCACAATCATCGAAAAAAATCCACAGACATACATACGAACTGACAGATGAAAAGGGGAACACCTAAGTGGTCCACAGGATCCTC
The DNA here is from genome assembly GCF_057628025.1 of Oncorhynchus mykiss. NCBI lineage: Eukaryota > Metazoa > Chordata > Actinopteri > Salmoniformes > Salmonidae > Oncorhynchus > Oncorhynchus mykiss. The sequence goes on along the minus strand of NC_143033.1, from coordinate 46,131,369 downwards.
TTCCTGGACATCAGTTTCCTACCAGTCGAGTTGCCTGAGGATGGTGATTTCTCTGAATCTCAGTTGGCCGGTGTCGAATATTCAGAGTGTGAGTCTGATAAGGAAATGTATTTTAATAAATTATTTGAATGTTACAGTCCTGAAACCATATGTCTGAAACCATGTGATTGTATGAAATTAATTTGAATCATTAGATTATTATAATACATGTGTGTAAGTATTAAACTCATTCGATTAATATATTATAATACTGTGTGTGGTTTTTGTCGGAATCAACATTTAGGGAACAATGTGTCTAGTCTGTTCTCAAAACACTATCTGTCTGAGCCAGATCCGGGGCGACCTTGGCTGGGACACTGAGTACTCCCCAGTCCCAGGTCTCTCCCTATTTTAGGGGAGGGTAGGAAGACACTATTCTCACATACTCCCCTAGGCTCTATTGGCGGGCGGATTTGATGGTTGGTGTGAAAGTATGTGTGTCACTATAAACTGAAGGTCCTGTACTGTACACGTCAGAACGTTCCGTGAATAAACATTTAACTTTGGTAGACTGGGACTGTTTTCTTTTCTATCAGTATCTTACACATCCTGATATAACAGACTGAGGGTAACCTAATTGAATTGGTAAACAGGAGTACAGAATTCTCCTGACAGAGTCCCATTTGACTTTCTGGAAGAGGAAAACTCTGAGGAAAGATCCAGTGCATGGATACTGACTGGATCAACTGACACTGTGAGCCAGGAGTCTTTGAATGAAGAGGAATCTGTTGGAATGCAGACAGAGCCAGACCAATCAAGACAGAGTACTGCAGAGCCCAGTTGCAGAGACAATTCAGATGAAGACTGTCAAGCTCAAGGACCTAATGCCGAAAAAGACTGACGATGATCCGCTCGCTGACTGTGAGTCTAGCCATTGCCTTTGACTCAGACCAGTCGGTTATTCCTGACAGATGTTGCGGTTACTGTAGCTAATGACCAAGATTTACTTAGACAAGAATCAGGGAACAAACAAGGTACAGTCAGTACACATTCAGGCAGAGTAGTGAAGTCCATTAATTTCCTTATAGAGACAATGGCTCAGAGGCCATTCGCTATTCAGAGATTTGCAAATACATAAGTAAGAAATCCCAGTCACTGCTTACACTAATTTGAGGGGTTTCTTTTTTATTTTGTTTTAGTGAACACTAAGTGAACACTAACACTAAGTCCCTCAGGTGTACTCTATGTTTTTGGTTTCTTTATATCATGTCAGGTATACGTTCGGGATTTTGGCTAAATTCATGAAGGGGAATGTAACAAGTATGAATATTGTCTTATGTGCATGTCACCTAAATCCTTTAATTAGTTTTGGTTATTTTCCATATTGTGAGAGTATCGATTGCTCTGATGTGAATTGCTCTGGCCTGTAGTACCGTCAAGTCAACAGTGGGAGTTTCCCCTCTTCAGTCTGTTTTGATTCTAGTGAGAAGGGGTATGTGTTCACCAGTAATTATGACGACTTCCGGAGGACATCCTCAAACCTATCAGAGCTTTTGCAGCATGAACTGACATGTTGTGAATCTAGTACTGAAAGCAGAGGCTACAGCTAGCTATCACTGCAGTGCATAAAATGTGTGGAGTAGTTGACTCAAAGAGAGAAAATAGTTGAGCTGTTTTTAACAAATATATTTCTTCAAAATTAAGGCCAAGCAGCAGAGAGAGAGAGCTAAAGTTAACCATATATTTTTTTCCCAATTTACTTTAACTTCACTTATGTAGCTAGCTAATGCAGCTAGCTAATTTAGCCTACTAAGAAATTATACAACAGGCAAAGTGATGATGCTGTTTGTATGTATCTGCTATGAAAGTGAACTGTTAGTGTGGTTGATCAGGGGTGTATTCATTCGGGTGATTCGGTTGAAAAACATTACTTAAACAGATGCAAACTGAACAAAATGGAGATACACCTACCTGACTTTGTCCAATAGTAACTCTCGTTTTGGTTGCAACTGTTTGGACTAATGATTACACCCTAGATCAGCTAGATGTAAGCAAGAGTGTGCAAGGCAGCATAGGCTGAAATCACAGGGGGGATGGGGGACACATGACCCCCCCATCCTGGGAAAAATCTGATTTGTCCCCCCCAATATATCACTGTAAACATAACTATGTAATTTCAATAATATTAATAATACGCAATGAAAGCGTGTTTTTAAGTTTCAAAAGCGTGTTTTTAAGTTTCAAAAGATTGCAACCTCCCGCCCTTTGCCTCACAAAGGTTTGATCCACTGATCCCCCCCCCCCCCCCTTTTTTTTGCTATCGTCAGTTTATTCCAAGATCAGCATGCAGCTGTAGTGCTTCGAAGTCCCTGTGATAAGGTTAGCGATAAACTGATCTCCAAACTGAACAGAACTACACTCTCTTCTACCATTGTACATGATTAAATATCTTTAATGGTCTCGTTGCGAAAGCTAAATTGTCGCTACAGAACTTTGAAGCACAGAATGATAATAGATGATAGACATCTCCTACTGTAAATAACCTGCACACTGTGCCAGCCCGATCGAAAATTGGCAGAAAAAAAAATATATATGGACATCAGAAATTTTTTCAGTACACCAAAACGCTAAGTAAGAACCCTAGTAGCCTAATATCTCATATACTAGTTGATAAAATGTTCATAAGAAAGAAGTGAAATCCTAACGGAAATGTTTCAAATGTGTAATTAGGCAGAGCAGGCATCAGATGGCACACAGACAGCAGAGCTGGGGACAGAATGGCAGAGACAGGGCGTCTCAGGTAAGTTTGAGTCTGTTTGGCAACATTATGAAAGGTTCTCTCTTTTTTGGACTTGTAAAATAGGGACATAATTGGACAATGCCATGGATACCCCCACTCTCAATTTAAACTGGTGACTGAAATAAGATTTTTTTAAGGCAATGGTATTGCGGTTGTGATTAATTGTGTAGTTTTGGGTACTGGTAGTTAGGGGTATGGCAAACACCTTATTTATTTTCTAGGAGACACTGTGAGTCAGTGAGGGTGGTGAAAGGGAAATGGCCAGGGAGAGAGACTTCAGAGGACAGTGTCACAGCCACGGCAGGACCAGGTGTCACCGTTGTTTCCAGCAGCACCAGTATAGGGGACAGTGGCACAGCATTGTCCAGTTACCTCAGTGATGGCACAAAACCATATCAGGGCCATATACAGCATTCCTCACTGAGTTCCCTGAATTCCTATCGGACCTTGTAGTCATAGCAGATAATATTCTAATTTTTGGTGACTTTAATATTCACATGGAAAAGTCCACAAACCCACTCCAAAAGGCTTTCGGAGCCATCATCGACTCAGTGGGTTTTGTCCAACATATCTCTGGACCTACTCACTGTCACAGTCATACTCTGGACCTAGTTTTGTTCCATGAAATAAATGTTGTGGATCTTAATGTTTTTCCTCATAATCCTGGACTATCGGACCACCATTTTATTACGTTCGCAATTGCAACAAATAATCTGCTCAGACCCCATTCCTTGATGCTCTTCCAGACTCCCTCTACCTACCCAAGGACGTCAGAGGAAAAAAATCAGTTATCCACCTAACTGAGGAACTCAATTTAACCTTGCGCAATACCCTAGATGCAGTTGCACCCCTAAAAACTAAAAACATTTCTGATAAGAAACTAGCTCCCTGGTATACAGAAAATACCCGAGCTCTGAAGCAAGCTTCCAGAAAATTGGAAAGGAAATGGCGCCACACCAAACTGGAAGTCTTCCGACTAGCTTGGAAAGACAGTACCGTGCAGTATCGAAGAGCCCTCACTGCTGCTCGATCATTCTATTTTTCCAACTTAATTGAGGAAAATAAGAACAGTCCTAAATTTATTTTTGATACTGTCGCTTAGCTAACTAAAACGCAGCATTCCCCAAGTGAGAATAGCTTTCACTTCAGCAGTAATAAATTCATGAACTTCTTTGAGGAAAAGATTTATGATTATTAGAAAGCAAATTACGGACTCCTCTTTAAATCTGTGTATTCCTTCAAAGCTCAGTTGTCCTGAGTCTCTACAACTCTGCCAGGACCTAGGATCAAGAGAGACACTCAAGTGTTTTAGTACTAAATCTCTTGACACAATGATTAAAATAATCATGGCCTCTAAACCTTCAAGCTGCATACTGGACCCTATTCCAACTAAACTACTGAAAGAGCTGCTTCCTGTGCTTGGCCCTCCTATGTTGAACATAATAAACGGCTCTCTATCCACCGGATGTGTACCAAACTCACTAAAAGTGGCAGTAATAAAGCCTCTCTTGAAAAAGCCAAACCTTGACCCAGAAAATCTAAAAAACGAACGGCCTATATCGAATCTTCCATTCCTCTCAAAAACTTTAGAAACGGCTGTTGCGCAGCAACTTACTGCCTTCCTGAAGACAAACAATGTATACAAAATGCTTCAGTCTGGTTTTAGACCCCATCATAGCACTGATACTGCACTTGTGAAGTTGGTAAATGACCTTTTAATGGCATCAGACCGAGACTCCGCATCTGTCCTCGTGCTCCTAGACCTTAGTGCTGCTTTTGATACCATCGATCACCACATTCCTTTGGAGAGATTGGAAACCCAAATTGGTCTACACTGACAAGTTCTGGCCTGGTTTAGGTCTTATCTGTCGGAAATATATCAGTTTGTCTCTGTGAATGGCTTGTCCTCTGACACATCAACTGTATATTTCTGTGTTCCTCAAGGTTCCGTTTTAGGACCACTATTGTTTTCACTATATATTTTACCTCTTGGGGATGTCATTCGAAAACATAATGTTAACTTTCACTGCTATGCGGATGACACACAGCTGTACATTTCAATGAAACATGGTGAAGCCCCAAAATTGCCCTTGCTAGAAGCCTGTGTTTCAGACGTAAGGAAGTGGATGGCTGCAAACGTTCTACTTTTAAACTCGGACAAAACAGAGATGCTTGTTCTAGGTCCCAAGAAACAAAGATATATTCTGTTGAATCTGACAATTAATCTTAATGGTTGTACAGTCGTCTCAAATAAAACCCCGTCGATGGGGTGGTAATTGAGTCACATTCTTTTTGGAGAAGGCGAGAGCCAAATTGGCATATTCAGGGGGAATGTGCACGGTGGAAACCTGGTCTGGACTTTCCACTGTAGTAGCAACAACGGAAACCCCTAAATACCTCCCCGGGCACTCTTCCGACCACCCCGTGAGAGCCCTCTTTGGCCAAGAAACAGTGGGGTCATGACAAACTAATAAGGGTAAGCTGAGCACCACGGGAAACGCAGGAGAGTCAATAAGGAAGAGACTAATTCTCTCCCTGTGACCCTGATGCATCACCATGCCCAGAGGAAAGGTTGCCTCCCTAATCAACCCTGACCCTAATGGTCAACTATCTAAGGCGTGAACGGGGATGGGCACAGCCACAGGAACAATAGGGATCCCTAAACTATGGGCGAACGATTTATTTATAAAATCTACAGCCGAGCATGAATTGACGAGTGTCTTATAATGGGAATGCGGGGAAAACTCAGGGAAAGTGACATACACAAACATATGTGCAACAGAGGGCTCTGGGTGAGAATGATACCGCTCACCTGGGGTGATGCCAGAGCGGCCTGTCTGCTGCCTCGATACCCAGAGGAACCAACCAGGCACCGACCGGCAGTGTGCCCTCTGCGGCCACAGATGCACGAGCTGGAACCCCCTCCGGTCTCCCTGCACACCGCCCCTCCCAGCTCCATAGGTATTGGAGAGGGGGTATGGAGGGATAGAACCAACAGACCCCGATCTGAACGTCCGCGGGTAGCCAGCAGGTTATCCAGCCGATGGACAGGTCCACCAGCTGGTCGAACGTGAGGGTGGTGTCTCTGCAGGCCAACTCCCGACAGACGTCCTAGCGCAGACTGCAGCGATAATGGTCGATCAGGGCCCTGTCGTTCCATCCCCCGCCGGGAGCTAGGGTCCAAAACTCCAGTGCGAACTCCTGGGCGCTCCTCGTTCCCTGCCTCAGATGGAAGAGGCGCTCAGCCGCCAATTTACCCTCAGGCGGGTGGTCGAAGACTGCCTGGAAGAGGCGGGTGAACTCCTCAAACTGGTCCAACGCCGCATCTCCCTCTCTCCACACGGCGTAGGCCCACTCCAAGGCTTTCCCGGTGAGGCACGAGACAAGGGTGGACGCCCTCTCACGGCCCGAAGGAGCCGGGTGGACGGTTGCCAGGTATAAGTCCAGTTGTAATAGGAACCCCTGGCAGTTTGCAGCCGTCCCATCATATTCCTGGGGAAGGGAGAGACGAATCCCACTGGGACCAGGAGAAGGAGGGGCGCGTAATGGAGACCCCGGTTGAGCTGGTGGAGGCGCTGGGAGAACTCCCTGTCTCTCCCAGCGGTCCTTTGTCTGGACAACGCGGTCCATGGTGGTGGAGCATTGCTGCGTGCTCCCAGACGCGCTCGTCCACCCCTTTTCCCGGGGTACCTGCTCCTGCTGACTCCATAAGTTTGGTCCAGAATTCTGTAATGAGTGCGTACTGGCGGCAGAGAAGTCAGGCGCAGGAGAGCAAAGACTGTGTTACAACAGCACAGTTTAATGATACAAATCACCATGAACCAAAACAATAAATATATGCAATGGGAAAAAACCCTTCGCACGCCAGACATAACGCACACAAACTCTTGCAATCAACAATTCCGGACAAAGACATGGGGGAAACAAAGGGTTAAATAACCAGGTGTGAAACCAGGTGTGTGGGAAGATGAGACAAAACAAATGGAAAATGAAAGGTGGATCAGCGATGGCAACAAGTTGGACTGTACAGGATTCTGCTATTAGAGCTGTGCTAGGGCAGCATGAGCAGGTACTAAGCAGCCTAGAGGAGATGGCAAAAACTGCATCCAAAACAGCTTCAAATGCCAGTGGCTTATTTGAGCACTTCAGCAAAGGCAAGACTGTGTTGGGCCTCACACTTGTCTCTGCTGTTCTTGGATAATTATTTTAAGTGTTGGATGGGGTGGAGGTTCAGTTTGGTGACCATTTTGACCAGGACAGTCTAAACGCCCTGCAAAAGTTGGAAAGAGCGCTTCTCACGGGGGAGTTGGATGAGTCTCTAGATCAGTACCCTGGGCTGAACATAGATTCTCTTTCAGTGCAGTTGCCTCTCTTTCGCAACAAATACCCTGTAGAAGCAGTGGAGAGGCAGCAGAGGCTTCCAGTGGAGGTGCGGGGGTTGACCAAGTTGAGGTGCCAGTGTTTCGGGTGCCAGTGTCTTCATGTGAGGCTGAGAGGAGTTTCAGTGCACTCCGCAGGTTGAAGACTTGGTTACGGGCCAGCATGGACCAAGAGAGACTGAACGGCGTAGTTGTCTGTAATGTACATAAAGACAGGCTGGACAGTCTCAAGAGGGAAAATATCTGCCAGCAATTTGTTAGATCCATTAAAACCCGCAAACATATGTTCGGTTCTTTTGTTCAGTAGTGTGTATAGCAGTGGTTCTCACCCTTTTTCGGGTACTGGAACCCCTGCATATTTTGAGCAAAGCGGGCAAGGTTTTGAGTGGTCCTCAGGGACCTCCACCCCTCTATATTTTATGTAAAGTTACTGGAATCCCTGTGCTGAATACATTCATTACACTTTTTCATTTCACGGACACCTTGCAATTACACCAGGGAATCCTGTCGGTCCGCGGAACCCTGTTTGAGAACCCCTGGTGTATAGTATGATATTTGTTATTTTGTTTAGTAGTTTTTAGTACATGACAGTACACTTACTAATGATTTATTTTATGTTATTTTATTTAAAATTGCGTACTTTGTGTGACATACTTGTCCATAGCTGCTGTTTGAAGAGTTGAGACACTGACTGAACAATAAATATGTATTTTAGAAGGACATTTTGGTTGATTTATTTGAGTTATTCATTTAAGTAGTTATTTTGCTTTTAGAACTGTACTTATTTTGAGCTTTTTGTTCTAGTAAAGCTATTGTCGAAGACTCAGGCCAGTGGCAGATATTTAATGACTATATAAATGTATCAGAAAAAGTCTAATTTAAAGGTCAATTCAATACTGAGACCAACTTGTGTGGGTTCTCAATGGAGATTATTTTTATTTTTTAAAAATTGTTATTTCACCTTTATTTAACCAGGTAGGCTAGTTGAGAACAAGTTCTCATTTGCAACTGCGACCTGGCCAAGATAAAGCATAGCAGTGTGAACAGACAACAGAGTTACACATGGAGTAAACAATTAACAATTAAGTCAATTACACAGTAGAAAAAAAGAGAGTCTATATACATTGTGTGCAAAAGGCATGAGGAGGTAGGCGAATAATTACAATTTTGCAGATTAACACTGGAGTGATAAATGATCAGATGGTCATGTACAGGTAGAGATATTGGTGTGCAAAAGAGCAGAAAAGTAAATAAATGTAAACAGTATGGGGATGAGGTAGGTAAAATTGGGTGGGCAATTTACCGATAGACTATGTACAGCTGCAGCGATCGGTTAGCTGCTCAGATAGCTGATGTTTGAAGTTGGTGAGGGAGATAAAAGTCTCCAACTTCAGCGATTTTTGCAATTCGTTCCAGTCACAGGCAGCAGAGAACTGGAACGAAAGGCGGCCAAATGAGGTGTTGGCTTTAGGGATGATCAGTGAGATACACCTGCTGTAGCGCGTGCTACGGGTGGGTGTTGCCATCGTGACCAGTGAACTGAGATAGGGCGGAGCTTTACCTAGCATGGACTTGTAGATGACCTGGAGCCAGTGGGTCTGACGACGAATATGTAGCGAGGGCCAGCCGACTAGAGCATACAGGTCGCAGTGGTGGGTGGTATAAGGTGCTTTAGTAACAAAACGGATGGCACTGTGATAAACTGCATCCAGTTTGCTGAGTAGAGTATTGGAACCTATTTTGTAGATGACATCGCCGAAGTCGAGGATCGGTAGGATAGTCAGTTTTACTAGGGTAAGTTTGGCGGCGTGAGTGAAGGAGGCTTTGTTGCGGAATAGAAAGCCGACTCTAGATTTGATTTTAGATTGGAGATGTTTGATATGAGTCTGGAAGGAGAGTTTACAGTCTAGCCAGACACCTAAGTACTTATAGATGTCCACATATTCTAGGTCGGAACCATCCAGGGTGGTGATGCTAGTCGGGCGTGCTGGTGCATGCAGCGAACGGTTAAAAAGCATGCATTTGGTTTTACTAGCATTTAAGAGCAGTTGGAGGCCACGGAAGGAGTGTTGTATGGCATTGAAGCTCGTTTGGAGGTTAGATAGCACAGTGTCCAAGGACGGGCTGGAAGTATACAGAATGGTGTCGTCTGCGTAGAGGTGGATCAGGGAATCGCCCGCAGCAAGAGCAATATCATTGATATATACAGAGAAAAGAGTTTTAGATGAGATCGCACCATGTTCATTGTATTTACGAAAACTGCACCCATACACAGTGTACAGTACCATTGCCACCTACTGGCCTTTTTTGGTATTGCTGGTTGTAAATACATACTGGACTGATAAGGAACACTGCTATAACTATTATTATTAGTAGTATTATAACGATTTAAACATTTGAACAAGTTGGGTCAACCCTTCAGTTAACTACCTATCAATTATCCAGTAGTAGTAATTATGGTTCCTCAATATACACATATTAACATATTAACATATTACAACGTAGGCTGTTTTACAGCACACACACACACACACCATCTCCACCACACAACCACACACACACACACAGACACACACACACACAGACACACACACACCATCTCAACCACACACACACACACCATCTCAACCACACACACACACACACACACACACACACACACACCATCTCCACCACACAACCACACACAGAGACACAGTGAATCCAGAGAAAGAGAGAGAGAGAGAAAGAGGGAAGGAATGAAATAGTTGATATCGAAAAGGAGAAAAGCAAATGTCCATAAGCCACACTTCACAGGGTCTATTTAGCTGTTGTCAAAGATCAAAGCTTTCACCGTTACATTCTCCCTGAATATGTAGCATTTCCTACATGCACAGTGTCAGAGACCCAATTGCCCAGTTCTCTCTCTCTCTCTCTCTCTCTCTTTCTCTTTCTTCCATTGCGATTTCAGAGCTGTGCAACTCTACAGTTGAGCTAAGGGATTAATCCCAGCATTGAATTTAAAGGAGAGAAACAAAAAATGGAGGGACAGGTAGAAGGGAATGGTTTAAGTTTGAGGCTACATGCGGAATGCATGTTTCTACACTCCCCTATGTATTTATTTGTACAGTGAAGCTAAAATGTTTATTTGGCTCTATACTCCAGCATTTTGGATTTGAGAACAAATGTTTTATATGAGGTGACATTACGGAATGTTACCTTTTATTTGAGGGATTTTTCATACCAGTGGCAGTTGGTGCCGTTTAAGATGAGGGAGGATGATCTTATTTTTTTTAGGAGCATGCCTTTTTTCTATTACAGCGTAATTGGACAACGGTCATTCATATTCCATTCACCCAGTTCAATGTAACATCGATAGGTTTAGACTAGCTTATGAATGAACGTTTACAACGTAGGTGCACACAGGTTGAGAGAAAGATGACAATGACACATTCAATACTGCCTTGCACACTCTTGCCTGAATCTAGTTGCATCTAGGGTGTAATCATTAGTCCAACAGTTGCAAATGAGAGTTTCAATTGGACAAATTTAGGTATGTTTATCCCAATTTCGTTCCATTTGCTTCTATTTAAAAAACGTTTTTCAACAGATATGTCGGAATGAATACACCTCTGATCACTTGCAAACAGTTCACTTTCATAGCCACATACAAACAGCTTGTTGTATTCCTTCTCGCATCAATGTGTTCTCCTCCTCTCGCCTCTTCCCTTCGCTTGTGCACTTCAATGCACAACACATCAGCTGTCTGTGACCAGGCGAAAAAAACTTTACAAGCCAATCCTTCATATCATAAATGTTACACACAGCCTACATTGCTGTCACCATTTTAGCTAATGTAACGTCATAGTCCACATAGCTAATAGAACTAACGCATGAGTAAATCCGCTTCAACCGTGCAGTACAGTGTACAGTCAGTAAGCAGTTTAGCAGTTACACCGGTGGACCCTGGTGGCAATAAATTAGTAATACCAAAAGCTTACCTTGACTTGGAAGAGTTCCAGTGTTGGATGGTCATAGCCAGCTAGCTATAATAGCATCCCTCTGTTTGAGCCAGGTGTTTGAGTAGGCTAAACTAGCTAGCTGCATTTGCTACCTAAGTAAGTGGAAGTGATTTTAAAAATATATATATAGCTAGTTCTTTCTCTCTCTCTGTCTCTGTCTCTCTCTCTCTCGCTCTCTCTTGCTCATCCATGTTTTCATAAATTCATTTGTTCAAAATTGTTATACTATTGTCTTTCTTTCTCTGAGTTAATTACTCACTACAATGAATGCACTGCAGTGCTAGCTAGCTGTAGTGCTAGATTAAGTGTCTGATCCTTTGATTGGGTGAACAACATGTCAGTTCATGCTGCAAAATCTCTCATAGGTTGGAGGATGTCCTCTGGAAGTTGTCAGAATTACTGTGTAAGATTATGGAAGCCTCTTAGGATTTGTATGGAAGACAATGTACTCAGAGGAACAGAAGCTAGCTGTCCCCCGGCTACACCATGGTGCTACCCTACAGAGTGCTGTTGAGGCTACTGTAGACCTTCATTGCCAAACAGTGTGTTTTAATCAGTTATTTGGTGATGTGAATATACAGTACAAGGTATAGTTTTAGCTAAAAAGAATAACTTTTTAAATGTTTCACTATTTTTATTTGTATGAAGTTCACTGGGGAGGATGGCCCTCCCCTTCCTCCTCCATTGTCCTCCTCCATTGTTTCATACATATATGATTTATCATTTAGAAATGAAAGCACTTTATGTATCTTGTCCAAGTATTTTGACAAATTCAGTTATATGTGTATTGAAGTAGTCAAAACTGTTACTTTGTCCCATATTCCTAGCACACAATGACTACATCAAGCTTGTGACTCTTTAAACTTGTTGGATGCATTTGCTGTTTGTCTTGGTTATGTTTCAGATGATGTTGTCCCCGGTAGAAATTCATGGTAAATAATGTTTTGTGCCTTGGGGGTATTATTGTTGTGCCTCTGTACATACATAAAGTGCTTTCATTTCTACAGTTGAAGTCAGAAGTTTACAGACACTTAGGTTGGAGTCATTAAAACTTGTTTTTCAACCACTCCACACATTTCTTGTTAACAAACTATAGTTTTGGTGAGTCGGTTAGGACATCTACTTTGTGCATGACAAGTAATTTTTCCAAAAATTGTTTACAGACAGATTATTTCACTTATAATTCACTGTATCGCAATTCCAGTGGGTCAGAAGTTTACATACACTAAGTTGACAGTGCCTTTAAACAGCTTGGAAAATTCCAGAAAATTATGGCATGGCTTTAGAAGCACAACAAAGTCAAGGTATTGGAGTGGCCATCACAAAGCCCTGACCTCAATCCCATAGAGCATTTGTGGGCCGAACTAAAAAAGTGTGTGCGAACAAGGAGGTTAACAAACCTGACTCAGTTACTCCAGCTCTGTCAGGAGGAATGGGCCAAAATGCACCCAACTTATTATGGGAAGCTTGTGGAAGGCTATCCAAAACATTTGACCTAATTTAAAGGCAATGCTACCAAATACTAATTGAGTGTATGTAAACTTCTGACCCACTGGGAATGTGATGAAAGTAATAAAAGCTGAAAGAAATTATTCTCTCTACTATTATTCTGACATTTCACATTCTTCAAATAAAGTGGTGATCCTAACTGATCTAAGACAGGGAATGTATACTAGGATTAAATGTCAGGAATGGCAAAAAACTGAGTTTAAATGCATTTGGCTGAGGTGTATGTAAATTTCTGACTTCAACTGTAAATGGTAAAGCAGATATGATGTCACGCCCTGATCTGTTTCACCTGTCCCTGTGATGGTCTCCACCCCCTCCAGGTGTCACTTATTTTCCTCAGCGTATTTATTCCTGTGTTTCCTGACTCTCTGTGCCAGTTTGTCTTGTATTTTTAGTCAAGTCAACCAGCGTGTTTTTCCCCGTACTCATTTTCGATTCTTTTTTGCTAGTCTTCCCAGTTTTGACCACTGCCTGACTCTGGACTACTTTCCCGCCTGCCTTATCATCCTGCCTGCCCTGACCTTGAATCTGCCTGCCCTTCGGTACCTATTGGACTCTGAACTGGTTTTGACCTTTTGCCTGTACACAACCATTATCTTGCCTACCCATGTTTGGATTAATAAACATTGTAAGACTCCAACCATCTGCCTCCTGTGTCTGCATCTGGATCTCACCTTGTGCCTTGATATATGTATGAAAATAAACGGTGACATTCTGTACTGTCACTTCATATGAAACATTTCATCTCAAATCCAAAATGCTGGAGTATAGATCCAAATTAAACGTTTTAGCTTCACAGTCCAAATTAGTGTATTTGTGGTGTATGCTCCATGAACTCAAGCTTGGGGACTCGCAGGTATATGTAACTAGGCTTGGGCGGTATACCATATACCGGGGTATTTGGAAATAGCCACAGGATGGTTTTCCAATACAGTCAATACCATTGAAACTATCTCTTTGATGTTTTTTAATACATTTTCATATTTATAGCTACTTTCTAAGTAAAAACCTGCAGACAACTTGTGCAATGCTTTAGGAGATAAAGCTGATTGCGTTCTTCATTTCACCTGTCAAATTATTTTTCATTATGAAGCTTGCTGGTAGTCCCCAGTCACATGGTGAGACCGGATTTTTGTGAGTCACTCACTGTTGTGCAGAACGCGCCAGGTGATCTAGTTACAGTATGGAATTCACAACTAAATGTTTGCCAGGTAGATATCGTGTAACTATTAAGTTAACACTATAAAATGTGCTTAATACTCTGCAGTTGTGCATTTGGTTTGTTAACTTTGTAGAAAGATATCTAGCTTAGATGTTAGCCTCTTGCAAAATCAAGCTTCTCTTGGTAACAGCAGAGAATCCCCTCCTGGATCAAGAGCCTTGCTTTCTAATATTTATTTTGTGCGTGCAGCAAACTGCAGTATTTTTGAATTACTTGTATAACTATATGAGCTGGGATGTCTGTCTCGCAAATAGTTTATGTCAGAGACTGTATAAAATATTTGTGATATGGTTAACTATTTAACTAACTATTTAGCAGTCTCATGGCTTGGAGGTAGCTGTTCAGGGTCCTATTGGTTCCAGACTTGGTGCATCAGTACCACTTGCCGTGCGGTAGCAGGGAGAACAGTCTATGACTTGGGTGGCAGGTCCAGCCTTTAGCTCAGTGTGGATTCTTCCTGTAATTCATGGCGTCTGGTTGGGATATGTACGCACATTCACTGTGGGGACGATGTTGTCGATGAACTTATTAATGAAGGCTGCCATTCTGTCCTGCCAACAGCCGTTCTTATTCAGCCACAACTCCGAGAAACATAGGATATTACAGTTATTCAGGTCTTGTCAAGTTGGTTGTTAATAATTGGTAGAGAGCCATTTTAAAGTCTTGTCATAGATTTTTAAGTTGATTTAAGTCAAAACTGTAACTAGGCATACCTGTAACATCATGAACCACATAAGAAGCCAGGAATGGTATTTATAGCGGATTTTGAAAAAGCATTTGATAAAATAAGACTGGATTTATTTTATAAATGCCTGGATTTTTTCAATTTCGGTAATTCTCTTTATAAAATGGGTAGAAATTATGTATAACAACCCCAGGTGTAAAATAGTAAATAACGGCTACTTCTCAGAGAGTTTTGAATTGTCAAGAGGAGTTAAACAAGGGTAACCGCTGTCACCATATCTATTTGTTATGGCCATCGAAATGCTTGCCATTAAAATCAGATCCAATAACAACATTAGAGAATTAGAAATCCAAGGCTTAAAAACAAAGGTGTCCATTTATGCCGATGACTCAAGTTTTATATTAAGTCCACAAACTAGTTCCCTGCAAATTCTCAGATCTAATGTACAATATTACACATTGGATCCTTAAAAAATACAACTTTTACATTACCCTGCAGTTTACCTATAAAATGTGCTGATGGTGAAGTAGACATACTCGGTATTCATATCACAAAGATCTAAATAAGCTCTCTACAATGAATTTCAATAGAAAACTTGTAAAGATAGACAAGATCCTGCAACCATAGAGAGGTAAATACCTATGGAAAAATTGCCCTGATTAACTCCTTAGTCATATCTCAGTTTACTCACTTACTTATGGCGCTGCCTACTCCTGATGATTCATTTTTCAAATCATATCAGCAAAAAATATTTCGCTTTATCTGGGACGCTAAACCAGACAAAATAAAACCTGCCAATCTATATAATGAATTTAAATTGGGTGGGTTGAGATTATTAAATATAAAAGCACTAAACCTCTCTCTAAAAGCTTCACTCATTCAAATGTTTTTTTTTTTAACCCTAAATGGTTCTCAAGTACATTACTAAGAAAAACTCATCCATTGTTTAAAAATGGCCTTTTTGCCTTTGTGCAGATTGCCATGTCTCATTTTTGATTAATTGAAAATTATACTTTTTTCTAAGTATCACTATTTTTCAGACAACCATTGCAGAGCTGGATTCAATTTCAATTTCATCAGAGGTATGTCCTTCATGGAGTTATCAGAATTGTACGGGAAAGGTCTGCTCAATCCAAGAGTACAACCAATTGATTACAGCATTGCCCCAAAAATGGAGGAGGCGGGTAGCAGCGGGAGGAGGTAGGGAACTGGTCTGTCTGCCCAATATAAAGGATCAAAACTGGCGGAGGAATAAAAATAGCATAAATAGGAAAGTATACCAGTTTAATTTGAGGACCAGGATGTTGACAACTGTGCCATACAGATTGCAAAATAGTTGGGAAGAGATTTTTGTTAAGCAAATGTTAACTCCTGAAGTTATTTAGCCGTGCCATAACATAAATCCACTTCGACATTATGTGGTATTGGGTTGAGATCAGTGACACAAAATCTAAATTCAGGCTGTAACCCAACAAAATGTTGAAAACTCTCTAATAAACGTGGCAGTAATAAAGCATCTCCTGAAAAAGCCAAACCTTGACCGGGGATTAAAAAAAAAAACTTTGGCCTATATCGAATCTCCCATTCCTCTCAAAATTGTTAGAAAAAGCTGTTGTGGAGCAACTCACTTCCTTCCCGAAGACAAACAATGGATATGAAACACTCCAGTCTGGTTTTAGACCCAATCATAGTACTGGGACTGTAGTCGTGAAGGTGGTAAATTACCTTTTAATGGCGTCAGACCAAGGCTCTGCATCTGTCCTTGTACTCCTATACCTTACTGTCGCTTTTGACACCATCGATCACCATATTATTTTGGAGAGATTGGAAACCTTACTTTATCTCTACATGGACAAGTTTGTGCCTTGTTTAGTTCTTATCTGACAAAAATATATAACTTTCTCTCTGTGGATGGTTTATCCTCTGACAAATCAATTGTACATTTCGGTGTTCCTCAAGGTTCCGTTTTAGGACCACTATTGTTCACACTATATATTCTACTGCTTGGTGATGTTTTTCAGAAGCCCAAAGGCAACTTTCACTGCTATGAAGGACGATATACAGCTGTAATTCCCGATGAAACATGGTGAAGCCCCAAGATTGCTTACCCTGGAAGCATGTGTTTCAAACATAAGGAAGTGGATGGCGGCACATTTTTTACTTTTTAACTCGGATAAAACAGAGATGCTAGTTCTAGGTTCCAAGAAACAAAGAGATCTGCTGTTTGATCTGAAAATTAATCTTGATGGTTGTACAGTCCTCGCAAATAAAACTGTGAAGGACCTCTGCCTTACTCTGGACCCTGATCTCTCTTTTGTAGAGCGTATAAAAAAAATTCAAGGGCATCTTCGTAACATTGCAAAAACAATAAACTATTTTTTCCAAAAATAATGCAGCAATGCTCTACTCTCCGGCTACCTAGATAAAGCACTAAATAAACTTCAGTTAGTGCTAAACACAGCTGCTAGAATCTTGACCAGAACCAATAAATGTAATCATATTACTCCAGTGCCCCTGTTAAGGCTAGGGTGATTTCAAGGTTTTACTGCTAACCTACAAATAATTACATGGACTTTCTCCTACCTTTCTCTCCGATTTGGTCCTGCTTTACATACCTACACGTCACAAAAAGCAGGCCTCTTTATTGTCCCTAGAATTTCTAAGCAAACTGCTGGAGGTAGGACTTTCTCCTATAGAGCTAAATTTTTATGGAATGGTCTGCCTATCCATGTGAGAGACGAGAGACACTGTCTCGACCTATAAGTATTTACTGAAGACTCATCTCTTCAGTGGGTCCTATGATTGAGTGTAGTCTGGCCCAGGGGTGTGAAGGTGAACAGAAAGGCACTGGAGTGACCCTTGCTGTCTCTGCCTGGCTGGCTCCCCTCTCTCCCCTGGGATTCTCTGCCTCTGACCCTATTACAGGGGCTGAGTCACTGGCTTACTAGTGCTCTTCCGTGCCATCCCTAGGAGGGGTGCGTCACGTCATGCCAGGCTTTTTTCACTATACTCGGCTTGAGTCACTGACGTGATTGTCCTGTGCGGGCTTGTGCGGTGGAGGAGATCTTTGTGGGATATGCTCAGACTTGTCTCTGGGTAGTAAGTTGGTGGTCTGTTGTTATCCCTCTGGTGGTGTGGGGGCTGTGCTTTGGCAAAGTGGGTGGGGTTATATCCTGGTTGGCCCTGTCCGGGGGTATCATTGGACAGGGCAACAGTGTCCTCCGACCTCCCCTGTCTCAGCCTCCAATATCTATGCTGCAATAGACTATGTGCCAAGGGGCTAGGGTCAGTCTGACCTTTCTGGTGAAATTCTCCTGTCTTATCTGGTGTCCTGTGTGAACTTAAGTATGCTCCTCTAATTCTCCCATCTCTCTCTCTCTCTCTCTCTCTCTCTCTCTCTCTCTCTCTCTCTCTCTCTCTCTCTCTCCCCCCAGCTGCTCCAGCTTCAACTGTTCTGCCTGCGGCTATGGAACCCTAGCCTGTTCACCGGACGTGAGCTCTATGGCCTGTTCACTGGACGTGCTACCTTGTCCCGGACCTGCTGTTTGCTACCCTCTCTCCCTCAACCACACCTGTTGTCTCAACTTCTGAATGCTCGGCTATGAAAAGCCAACTGACATTTACTCCTGAGGTGCTGACCTGTTGCACCCTCTACAACCACTGTGATTATTATTGGACCCTGCTGGTCATCTATGAATGTTTGAACATCTTGAAGAATGATCTGGCCTTAATGGCCATGCACTCTTATAATCTCTACCCGGCACAGCCAGAAGAGAATTGGCCACCCCTCAAGGTTTCTTCCTAGGTTCCTGCCTTTCTAGGGAGTTTTTCCTAGCCACTGTGCTTCTACATCTGTATTGCTTGCTGTTTGGTGTTCTAGGCTGGATTTCTGTATAAGCACTTTGTGACATCTGCTGATGTAAAAAGGGCTTTATAAATACATTTTATTCGATACTAGGCATATAGCAATTTTATGATGTTGGCTTTAGCTAGTAAGCTAGATAGTTTCCCAATCTCCCATCCACCTGACTAGCTACCAAGCCATTTCAGGCTATCAAGTTAGAATAGCTTGTCTAACTATCTTAGCTGGTATGCCTACTGGCACGGTTGCTAGACTTTAGAAAAGCAAGCAAATACCAAATGTACTGGATAACTCACATTCCTTTCAATCATTTATCCAGATTTTATCAGAGATGCAGAGAAGAATATTTAAGGTTATGATACTATATACCGGTGTGGCAGTTGTACTAAATGAAGGCGTGAAGGCATAAAAGTTATTAAAGAATTGGGCCTCCCGAGTGGCGCAGCCGGCCACTTGCAGGCTGTCTTCGGTCATCAGTTGAACTGTGTTTCCTCTGGCACAGTGGTGTGACTGGCTTCCGGGTTAAGCAGGCAGGTGTAAAGAAACCCTGTTTGGTGGGTCATGTTTCAAAGGCCACATGGCTCGACCTTCGCCTTTCCTGAGCCCGTTCTGGAGTTGCAGCGATGAGACAAGATCGTAATTGGATCGCAATTGGATATCACGAAATTGGGAGAAAAAGGGGGTCAAAAATAAATAAATAAAATAAATGTATTAAAGAATCAATGTAAATCATCAATTAAAATGACAATTGAACAGGTTAAAAGGTATGTTTAGATAACATATGCAGAAAAATAAAATAAATGTTTTACCTAGAATTAGGCATAATGATTATGGCTCTAGATTCCAGGAAAAATCTGTTTCTGGTGTTTGAAAAATGCTAAATTCTCCAACACTCCTCCGGACCACGATCCATCTATCCACACCTACTTCGTGCCCCCTCTAAAATATTGGGTGCGTGATGCTGATGCCCATGTATGTGGAAACAGACACCACTTAATTGTATACACTTAATTCGTACCTCCTACCTACCCTGTAAGTGTGATGGTGGTACCATGTAACAACAGGGTAAGATCACGGACAGATTGGCTATTGTCTTCATGGGATGAAGTGGTACCTCAAAGTAACTACAGTGTATCTACGTGGAAACAGACACACCATTTCATTTCACAGACCTGTTCCTACGAACATACATGGTAACTAAAGGTAAAGTACATAGAAACAACGGGAGAGAATATCAACACAAGATGATGACTTGAAGGTATTTATTTGTGATAATGCCCAAGAAGCCGGTGTTTGGATGATATATGGGCATCGTGTGGTGTTCGTCTCGGGCCCCAAACCGTGCCAATATATCCTCCAAACACCGGCTTCAAGGGGATTGTCACCTTTATGCAACGAGATACCAACATATTGAAATAATGATTGACATATTTTCATTAGAAACGTTATTTTGATTACTTTATTCATACTAGTTCATCCTTCCACGAGATATAGTCCCGACACAAATGTAGGGTTGCTACCCAAACCGGCTGGTCAGTCATTCTATCGGTTTGGTTGCCCGAGACAAGACTAATTTGTTAAGTCATTTTGTTCTAAATCTATGGACGCGACCCAGTCGTTTGTTCTAAATGTTCCTTTGCCATGATGGCTGGCAACGTTCTTATCCCTTGCTTGCTAGCTAGCCATCTTTGGCTAACACAGTCGCATCAGTAGCCAGAATAACAGCAAAGTAGATGCATTTGCATTTGTTTAAGCAGTTTTCTTGTGATTTTTTCGGGGGGGATACATCCATAATAATGATCTAATAATCTGCAATTTCGCCTGGCATAAAACATTTGCTCTCTTGCCAGGCCACTGTTCAGAAGAGTTAGCCAACTACAAAGCTGACACAATTACTTCAAACTATCTGTATTTTGTGTTTTTCTAGTGACATTTCTTTGTATATATCCATAAAATTTAAGCTGATTCATAATTTCGACTGGCTGAGAAAAGCTGCCAGCCTTTTGTCTGTCTCATCCCGACTCCCAACACATTCATTACCATAGGACAGCTGGAGATCTAATTTCAATATTGAAACGATGTTGCAAATGTTTGGAGAGACAGACAGCGAGGTTATTACTAATCTAGTCTAAAAGAAATGGGAGATAATGTCTAGATGCGTTTTACACTGTGGATCTAGTATACAAATTGCCTGGATGAGCTGATGAGACAGTGGATTGCGCAGTCAGATGTAACAGAATAAATAGGCATTTCGTCATAGGTTTAGCCGGTGTTAACTTGTGGAATAGACACAGGCTGGAATGCGATTTGAACCAATCAGCATACAGGATCAGACCCACCCATTGTATAATTGGTAATAATAATAATTGGTCATTTTTGTTACTATGTATTTACAGGTGGTAAAATGAAGGGTTACCCAGGCATTTGCTCGAGCTTTGGCCCCTTATTTGGAAATACATGTTACTGTCTTGCAGTAAGTGGATGATTACATCTGTCTTGAACGATACCCATCCAATATACTGTACGGCACACGCAAAATGTTGATTTTTGTTGTCACTTAACCGTTTCTTTGTGGATTTTGATGTGTGCTTGGGGTTATTGTCTTGCTCGAAATTTCAATTGCGGCCATATATCAGCCTCCTGGCAGAGGCAACCAGGTTTTTGGTTTACTAAAATGTAAAGTTCATGCTCAAGTTCATGTGACCTTCAAAAAAGCCCCAGGACCAGTTGAAGCAATTTATTATGATTATTATTATTATTTTTAGCATACAATATAGCTCAGTATTTGTATTATTTATTATGCTAATTTTTATAAGGGGTGCAAATCATGTTGGACCTGACTGTACATAGAAAAACATGCATGGAAAATCGAAATGTACTGAAAGAAGAGAGAAAGGCGCTGACAACTCATACCTCTACCTGGAGCTATGAATATGACATAAGTATATCGCATCAGTGGTGGTATGCAATTGGTTAATTCCTTTTACAATCCCACTGTTTCCCCATGTTTTACCAGCCTGGGCCCATTACAGCTAATAGGACATGCTGTGCTTATGTCTGTGGACAGTCCCTTGTGTGAAACGCTGCTGCCACCGAGACACTAAGATCATCAGGCTTGGAGCCTTGTGCCAAAGCCACCAATAGCACACACACACACACACGCACAAATGAGCAAACACAAATGCATACACAGATACACACAGACACAGAGCACTGAACAGATGAACCAATTACACACCAGCCGCGCACACAGGGTGGGGATGTCAGAGAGATACGGGCGATTGACAGTGAGAAAGAGAGGGGGAAGAGAGATGCATGCATTAGCAGAGGGGCTTTTAAAACAGTTTTGTTGAGGAGTTGAGAGTGAAATGAGAGTGAAGCCACTCCACCCGGGCTAGTGTAGTCTTGTTGAAAAATTATGTTTGAAATATTATCTGTGTTGAGATTTGGCATGTGGTCCCTGGGTAGGAAGCCTGGCACTGGGCTAAGCTGCTGGGGCCCATTGAAAAGCCCTTTGCCAACTGCCAACAAGCAGCACTAGCGCATGAAAGGGGACGGGGGGGGGGGGGGGGGGGGGGGGGGTGGAGACAGAGGGAGGGAGAGGGAGGACACTGCCACTGCCAGGCTGCAGGAGGAAGCGTACTGTGCTTCTGCTGCACAAAGAGGCTAACTTTATAACATCCCAACCTCATATACTGTAGCAACATCTCTGACATCTCTCAACTCATGTTTGTTTAATTAAGAGTAGGTGATCGATCTAATTAACATAATAACAAAATCTGTCTCTCAGTCCACCGTATTGGCCTATGTCGGCCACCCACCTTCCGCATCTGCGGTGGAAAGTGGCAGAGCTGCAGCGCTACGGTCCTCACAAGCCCCACGGGACTCATCTGAAGTTGGTACCGCCGATGTGCCAACCTCTATCTGTAGCATCCGCACCGTTTGGCCTACGAACTAATATGATCCCACTGTGGAAAAGGGAGACTTTTATCAAATAATATTTTTATATACAGTACCAGTCAAAAGTTTGGACACCTACTTATTCAAAGAAATAACTAAAATAACAAAAACTATTTTCTACATTGTAGAATAATAGTGAAGACATCAAAACTATGAAATAACACACATGGAATCATGTTGTAACCAAAAAAGTGTTCAACAAATCAAAATATATTTTATAATTGAGATTCTTCAAAGTAGCCACCCTTTGCCTTGATGACAGCTTTGCACGCTCTTGGCATTCTCTCAACCAACTTCATTAGGTTGTCACCAGGAATGCATTTCGATTAACAGGTGTGCCTTGTTAAAAGTTAATTAGTGGAATTTCTTTCCTTCTTAATGCATTTGAGCCAATCAGTTGTGTTGTGACAAGGTAGGGGTGGTATACAGAAGATAGATTTTTGGATCTAACCGCCGTGTCTTTGTGAGACGCAGAGTAGGTAAACAGATGATCTCCGCATGTGTGGTTCACACCATTAAGCATGGAGGAGGAGGTGTGATTGGGTGGGGGTGCTCTGCTGGTGACACTGTCTGTGATTTATTTAGAATTCAAGGCACCCTTAACCAGCATGGCTACCACAGCATTCTGCAGCGATATGCCATCCCATCTAGTTTGTGCTTAGTGGGACTATCATTTTGTTTTTCAACAGGACAATGACTCAACACACCTCCAGGCGGTGTAAGGGCTATTTCACCTAGAAGGAGAGTGATAGAGTGCTGCATCAGATGACCTGGCCTCCACAATCACCTGACCTCAACCCAATTGAGATGGTTTTGGATGAAGGAAAAGCAGCCAATAAGTGCTCAGCATATGTAGGAACTTCAAAACTGTTCAAAACTGTTGGAAAAGCAATCATTTTCTGCTGGTTGAGAGAATGCCAAAGAGTGTGCAAAGCTATCATCAAGGCAAAGAATGGCTACTTTGGAAAATAGAAAAAATTATGAAAAAAGTAGGTGTGTCCGAACTTTTGACTCATACTGTATATATTTTTTATACCTACTGGGGTCATAGCATTTAAAATCAAATATCTAAATGATCCATGGTATGACCATCTTAAAATAATTCCATGTGTTAGTTTAGTAGAAGCCCAGTGTTAACAAGTTTGAATTGAGGGTAGATACTGATATTGAGCAGGACTTGGTTGGTGTGGATATAGCCTGTGTGAATGAAATACAGTACAGACTACCTCCCTGAGACACCAGGCACTGCTGGCTGCTTTATGTACACAGTACGTTGGCCTAGCATTAGACCTATTTGTTATAGCGGTGTTGGCTATTGGATATTGTCAATGGGACAGATTCGAGATTGAGTAGATTGTGTTCTGGTGAACTTGGGTTAATATTTAATATAATACAGAGACAGGGTGTTTTTATTAAGAGTGTAATATGGACTAGGGCACCTGGCACCAGTTATGGCATTTTACCACATAATGCACTAAATATGCAGGTACCACTTTGATGCATTTTTTCGAAAGGTTCTGTGGCATTGCATTTTGATGTTCCTCTTTAGAAAGGGATAGAATGCAAATGACACATTTTTCCTCTCCTCGTTTATATTGCCTTATCAACAGTATGCTTGAGAGCAGGGGGTGGGTGGGATATCAACCGGAGTCCGTTCCACTGCTGCAGGGGCTGCTGCCTGTCAGACACTCTAAGTGGCTGCCATTCAAATAGCAGTCGCAGCAAAGGTAATGAATAGCTGACCCAACCTGTGGTTACTGGGGAGCCACAGAGTGCCGCGGCGAGCCGCTTGGCGTGCATTGGGGTTTAAGTTCAAAGTAGAGCTGGGGCACGGTGGGAGCGGAATGAATGCATTTTGCTCTCCTGTGATTTAGAACCGACAGTGGATATGTTAAATTGGCATCTTGGTATGTTGAACTCTCATTTGAGGGTGGTGTGTGTGTGTGTGTGTGTGTGTGTGTGTGTGTGTGTGTGTGTGTGTGTGTGTGTGTGTGTGTGTGTGTGTGTGGCAGGCATCTAAAATGGGAATACGTGTCTCTGGGAACTCCCTACTGTGGGATCCTATAGGATTCTATGTAAGAATGATTTCACCTTGAACTAATTAATGCTAATTCCACCCCTAATTATGGCCAAACAAGAACAATTCATACTTGGTTTCTTTAAACCATGTCTTGAAAGAAAACCGTACATTGTCATTGTTAGACCTTGCCTCAATTACTATACAGCAAATTACTGGTGCCATAGCTCGATAAACACATGCCGTCGTCTCTACACCTAATAAATAAACCGGTTATTATTACCCCAATACATTTTTCATTGTCTCTGTGCTCGTTATTAAGAACCATAATGAGGAATCGGTTAGGCCTCTCATTGATTCTGTTAGTAATGTGATGAGCTCTGATGAATGAACAGAGATAGTCTTATCCTCTCATTTAGTACCACCATAAATAAGCCTAATTGTGCTGACTCTGAAGTCGTTGATTATGCTAATTTCTCCTGATGCCTACTGTAAATGCAAGGGAAGAAGGAGCAGGCATGCTGCAGCAGCCCAGTTTCGTCTCAATGCAAAGGGGAGTAAAGGGGGGTAAACGGAGGGATCTGTCTTCCAATGATATTCTCCATAGGTTCTGCTGTTTGTTTATTCTGCCGCAGTAAAGCAGAGACGTCAGAAAACCTGAAATCTCCACTGTGTTACTGCCGTCACCAGTTAGCAAGGCAGCCCCGGCTTATTGCTTAGTGACAATGACAACCACAACAACCAAATTTAGCACACATTTTAACTGCCTCTCGGAATTGCTCGCTAAACACTTCAGAAGCAACTGTACTGTAGCAGCAGGCAGCAGGCAGGGACAGCAGCATAATAGATCATAACACTGTAAGCTTCTGTGTTTATCCAGACAGATGGTATGCATATGTATGAAATTGGAGATGCAGCTAGCGTGCCCTTGGCCTCCTCCTCCTCCTCCTCCTCCTCCTCCTCGGTCGCTGTGGTGATAGGAATGGGGTGGTGGTGGCCCGCCTTGGGCACAGCATTGCTGTGCCTTTATCTCCCGACCCATTTGGACCTGCTCCTTGCTCACTCACTGTGCCCTACCAGAGAGAGTAGAGAGGGATGACAGGGGCCCTGGGCCCAGAGTCTAACCCCCCCCCCCCCCCTCCCCATCCCGGGCTGGGAGAACTACAATGTCAGCCAACAACATCAGTTATATGTAATAATAATACAGGGGATTTATTATTTATATAGTGGTTTTCAAAGCCCCGAAGATGCTGGAATATGTATCCTCCGGTTGCGGACACCCTTTAAGATTATTGGAGGATGATTTTACTTTTCTATGAGCATGGCCTTATTACAGCATATTGGATGACTGTTGTTCATATTCCATTCACCCAGATCATTGTAACATCGATAGGTTTAGGCTACTACAGTACATGGTACGCAAATTTGCCCTATATCCATTACGAGGTAGCAAGGCTACCAATGAACGTTTATAATGTATGTGCACAGGTTGAGAGACAAATTGAAGTAATCAAGGTGACAGACAATGTCACATTCAGCGCCGCTTTGTACACTCTTGCCTATATCTAGCTGATCTAGGGTGTGAACATTAGTCCAAACAGTTGCATTCCGTTTTGCAACCAAAACGAGAGTTTCTGATGGACAAATTCAGTTAGGTCTATCTCCGTTTTGTTCCATTTGCTTCCGTTTAAGAAAGGTTTTTCAACTGAATCAGCGGAATGAATACACTCCTGATACACCCACAAACAGTTCACTTTTAAATTAAATCAAATTTTATTGGTCACATACATACTGTATGGTTAGCAGAGATTATTGTGAGTGTAGCGAAATGCTTGTAGTAGCCACATACAAACAACCTCATCAATTTGCTCGATGTATAATTCTTTCTCGCATCTACAAGCCTTTTCCCTTTGCTTGTGGACTTCAGTGCACAGCAAAACAGCGGTCTGTGACCAGGCGAAAAAACCTATCCAAGCCACACCATCATACCATAACTGCTAACCACTATTTACAGCCTACATCGTCGTCACAATATTAGCTAACGTCATAGTCAACATAGCAACCTAACAAAATGTGGAACAAAAGAATGGGTCTGATTACTTTCCGAATGCACTGTAAGCTTTTTTTGGTTATTGTATTGCCACCGGGGCCCGTCGGTGTAACTGCTTGCTGTATACTGTACTGCGTGATTGTAGTGGGTTTACTAATGCGTTGGTGTAACTGCTTGCTGTATACTGTACTGCGTGATTGTAGTGGGTTTACTAATGCGTTGGTGTAACTGCTTGCTGTATACTGTACTGCGTGATTGTAGTGGGTTTACTAATGCGTTGGTGTAACTGCTTGCTGTACACTGTACTGCGTGATTGTAGTGGGTTTACTAATGCGTTGGTGTAACTGCTTGCTGTATACTGTACTGCGTGATTGTAGTGGGTTTACTAATGCGTTGGTGTAACTGCTTGCTGTATACTGTACTGCGTGATTGTAGTGGGTTTACTAATGCGTTGGTGTAACTGCTTGCTGTATACTGTACTGCGTGATTGTAGTGGGTTTACTAATGCGTTGGTGTAACTGCTTGCTGTACACTGTACTGCGTGATTGTAGTGGGTTTACTAATGCGTTGGTGTAACTGCTTGCTGTATACTGTACTGCGTGATTGTAGTGGGTTTACTAATGCGTTGGTGTAACTGCTTGCTGTATACTGTACTGCGTGATTGTAGTGGGTTTACTAATGCGTTGGTGTAACTGCTTGCTGTACACTGTACTGCGTGATTGTAGTGGGTTTACTAATGTGTTAGTTGTAGGTTACAGCCTATTCTAAAATATTGTTTTTCCATCATCAATCTACACACAATATGCCCTAATGACAAAGCGAAAACAGGTTTTTAGGAAAAAAATAGAAATACCTTATTTACATAAGTATTCAAACCCTTTGCGATGAGACTCAAAATTGAGCTCAGGTCCACCCTTGAGATGTCTCTACAACTTGATTGACGTCCACCTGTGGTAAAATTCAATTGATTATTGGACATTATTTGGAAAGGCACACACCTGTCTATATAAGGTCTTACAATTGACAGTGCATGTCATGAGGTAGAAGGATATGTCCGTAGAGCTCCGAGACAGGATTTTGTCGAGGCACAGATCTGGGAAAGGTACCAAAAAAATGTCTGCAGCATTGAGGGTCCCCAAGAACATGTTGGCCTCCATCCTTCTTAAATGGAAGAAGTGTGGAACCACCAAGAATCTTCCTAGAGCTGGCTGCCTGAGCAATTGGGGGAGAAGGGCCTTCCTTGGTCAATGGTCACTCTGACAGAGCTCTGGAGTTCCTCTTTGGAGATAGGAGAACATTCCAGAAGGACAACTATCTCTGCAGCACTGGCCAGATGGAAGCCACTCCTTAGTAAAAGGCACTTGACAGCCTGCTTCGAGTTTGCCAAAAGGCACCTAAAGGACTCTGACAATGAGAAACATGATTCTCTGGTCTGATGAAACCAAGATTTAACTATTTGGCCTGAATGCCAAGCATCATGTCTGGAGGAAGCCGGGCACCATCCACACGGTGAAGCATGGGGGTGGTAGCATCATGCTGTGGAGATGTTTTTTAGCGGCAGGGACAGTGAGACTATTCAGGATCGAGGGGAAGATGAACAGAGCAAAGTACAGTGAGATCCTTGATTAAAAACCTGTTCCAGAGCACTCAGGACTTCAAACTGGGGCAAAGGTTCACCTTCCAACAGGACAACAACCCTAAGCACAGAGCCAAGACAACGCATGAGTGGCTTTGTGACATGTCTCTGAATGTCCTTGAGTGGCCCAGCCAGAGCCCAGACTTGAACCCAATCCAACATCTCTGGAGAGACCTGAAAATAGCTGTGCACTAACGCTCCCCATCCAACGAGCTTGAGAGGATGTGCAGAGAAAAATGGTAGAAACTCCCGAAATACAGATGTGCTAAGTGTTATGACTTGACTTTAACATTAATCTGAAGACTGTTATTTAGCTAATTAACTGACCATGTTTAATTGTTACCCAATTAAATGAATCATGTAACAATTAACTCATTAGGATTTGGGGCACCACGAGAGCAGTTCTTTAAAAAGTTACTATCTCCCGAATTAAACTCTAAAGGTCTTTAGCTATCACATCTATAAACAGTCAACGTATTAATCACAGCCTTGTATCATATCACCATTCTAAACAGTCGTAACCCCCTTGCATCTGAAAAAACCCTAGCCTTACTTATAATTCAGTACTACATAAATTGGTTTAATTATGTATTAACTAGCTAATTAAATGGGAACACAGGATAAACATACACAGTCTGCACCGGTTATTGACTGGAGACTTAATACTCTGAAAACAGGTCCCCAGCAGAATGACAACAAGGCTGCTTGTTAAAGAAGAGATGGAAAGAGAGAGGGACAGGGACACTTAACATTGGTACATTCAGAAACTACTCTCACCTACAGCAACCATATACTTTGCACAGGAACCGCCACCGCTTTGAGTAAGAAATCATGAATGTATTTTTGTGAAATGACTGGGTTCACCTTGGAAAGGGGGTTTGGCCCATTCGCGGCAGGCTTGTAAGGCTCTGATTGTCCGAAATGGTTCCAACAATTCTTCTCCCGTTTTCCTTCTTCATAGCTGTCCGGTATCCGGTGACTTGTCGTGTAGTCCTGAACAGAACTACAGAGTTGAGTTTCCTTCCATTCGCTCTTAAAGATGCTTCTTTGAAGATAGCCTTAGCCATCGATGGTTCCCCAATGGGGGAGATGAGAGTAGCGTAATAAGATGGTTTGAGCAGAGTAACAGGATGGCCCTACTTAAATTCTTTTTTTGCAGATACTTTACATAGAACAGCTAATCAGCCGTACCAGTAATTGTCCGGCGGGTGAGTTTATCGTCTCCACCTCGTGTGGAGATGCAAAGTTCAAACCATTTTAAACGTGCGCCTTCATGCTTTTCTGGTCCAATGTGTTTTCTTCTTAAACCATCATTTCTACCTTTTGCTCGAAAGGGGCGGTTCCAGCAGGCTGACAAGCTCTCTGACCTCACATCGCGAGGGTTACTACTCACAGTGCAAAGTTATGGAAAACAATTATATCTTACAGCTTCTCACATCACATCCCTCTCTTAATAAAAACACTTTAATACTTTTTTATATTACATGCACAACGCATAATATGGAAACGTCATATGTAGTGGGTATACTTTCCAAGTTACAGTATTTCCTTTATAACATTTTTAATGACACCACATTATAACAAACATAATGACATGAGTGTTCTATAGATCGCCTCTGACCATTCCCCACGTTCCGCAATATAAATATTTATTCCAGTATTCGCTTTTGAACGTGTTAGAGTTTTAGCAGGAAAAGGGTCTGTTGAGACAAAGCACATTCCTTTTGTGAATTTGGAGATCGCAAGCCTGGATCTTCTCCCTTGATTTACAACAGGACGTGAGTTGTTAATCCCCACTAGTTTTTTTCCTTTCCCCTCTACGGGTGAAAGGGGGTCTGATTGAAGTTCTTCATTGCAAACCTAATCTGACCTATTTGGACTCTCGTGGACAATCATTTCACAAGCTTGTAGCGTCATACCCAAGAAGACTCAATGCTGTAATCGCTGCCAAAGGTGCTTCAACTAAGTACTGAGTAAAGGGTCTGAATACTTATGTAAATGTGATTTTCCAATTTTTTTATTGTTTATACATTTGCAAAAATTGCAAAAAAAATGTTTTGGGTTTGTAATTATTGGGTATTGTGTGTAGATTGATGAGTGGAAAAAACGATTTAATTCATTTTAGAATAAGGCTGTAACGTAACAAAATGTGTAAAAAGTGAAGGGGTCTGAATACTTTCCAAATCCACTGTATCTTGACTTGGAAGAGTTCCGGTGTTAGCCTTAGTCAGTTAGCTAACATAAATAGCTTTCCTCTCTGTTTGAACCGGGTGTTTGAGTCAGCTAAATTAGCTACCTGCATTAACTAGCTAAGTAAGTGGAAAAAAAATATATATATATATAGCTACTGTAGCTCTTTCTCTCTCTATCTCTCTGCTGCTTCTCCTTCATTTTCTAAGAAATTAGTTCATTAAAAACTGATCAACTATTTTCTTTCTCTTTAAGTCAACTACTCACCGCATTTTATGCACTGCAGTGCTAGCTAGCTTCTGCTTTCAGATTCATTATGTGAACCTTTGATTAGATGGATGACATGTCAGTTCATGCTCTGATAGGTTAGAGGACGTACTCCGGAGTTGTCATAATTACTGTGTAAGTCTATGGAAGTGGGTGAGAACCATGAGACTCCTAGGTTTTGTATTGAAGTCAATGTATCCAGAAGAGGATGGAAAATAGCTGTCCTCCATGTACACCATGGTGCTACCCCTACAGAGTGTTGTTGAGGCTACTGTAGACCTTCATTGCAAAACAGTGTGTTTTAATCAGTTATTTGGTGAAATATATTTAGTATAGTTTTATATAGAAAGGATAACCTTTTCTGCAGTTCACTGAGTAGGATGTTTCCCCTTCCTCCTCTGAGGAGACTCCACTGGTATCAATGTCAAAATACATCTCCTACTTGGAGAGTAGTTACTATCCCACTCATCCCACATTTTACTTTTGCGCCCGGTAGTCGGGACCCAGATTAAGACTGGGATGTAAACGAATGCACTGCGCCGGCATCACACTCCACTTGACTTTTAAAGGCAATGTCCCTGATGTTTCTTGAGATCCCGTTCGTGATATGTCCAGCAGAAAGTGGCTGGAGCGTAAATTAGCTTTAAAAGTCAAGTGCAGCACGAACATCGACACAGTGTGGTTTGTGTGAGTCGATATGCAGGGGTGCGAGGTAATTGAGGTAGCTATGTACATATAGTTAGGGGTAAAGTGACTAGGCAACATATAGATTAAAGACAGTAGCAGCAGCGTATATGGTGAGTGTGAAAGTGTGTGTGAGAGGTATGCATGTGTGCGCGTGTTATGTGTGTGTTGGCATATGTCGTGTGTATGTGTGTATTGGGGTGTCAGTGTTAGTATGTGTGGGTAGAGTCCAGTGTATGTGCAGAGTCAGTGCAAGAGAGTCGGTGCAAAAAAGGGTCAATGGACATAGTCCGAGTAGCCATCTGATTAGCTATTTTGCAGTCTTGTTTAGCAGTCTTATGGCTTGGGGGTAGAAACTGTTCAGTGTCTTGTTGGTTCCAGACTTGGTGTACTGGTACCACTTGCCATGTCTATGGCTTGGGTGGCTGGAGTCTTTGAAAATATTTTGGGCCTTCCTCTGACACCGCCTGGTATAGAGGTCCTGGATTGCATGGAGCTCGGCCCTAGTAATGTACTGGGCCATACTCACTACCCTCTGTAGCCCCTCGCGGTCAGGTGCCATGCAGTTGCCATACCAAGCGGTGATGCAGCCAGTCAAGATGCTCTAAATGGTCCAGCTGTAGAACTTTTTCATCTGTTGGCCCATGCCAAATCTTTTCAGCCTCCTGAGGGGGAAGAGGCACTGTCATGCCCTCTTCACAACTTTGTGGGTCTGTGTGGACCATGTTAATACCTTAATGATGTGGATGCCGAGGAACTTGAAGCTCTCAACCTGCTCCACTATAGCCCCATCAATGTGGATGGGAGTGTGCTCCACGATCAGCTTCTTTATCTTGCTGGAGTTGAGGAAGAGGTTGTTGTCCTGGCACCACACTGCCAGGTCTCTGACCTCTCTGTAGGCCGTCTCATCGCCGTCGGTGATCAGGCCTACCGCCGTCATGTCTTCAGCAGACTTGGGTTAGGAGTTGGAGTGATGGAGTTGGAGTCGTGCGTAGCCACACAGAGGGAGGGGGCTAAACACACACCCCTGTGGGGCCCACGTGTTGAGGGTCAGCCTGGCAAAGGTGTTGTTGCCTACCTTCAGCACCTGGGGTAGGCACATCGGCAAGTCAAGGATCCAATTGCAGAGGAAGGTATTCAGTCCCAGGGTCCCGAGCTTGGTGAAGAGCTTGGATGGCACAATGTTGTTGAACAGCATTTTCCCATGTGTACTCCTCTTGTCTAGGTGGCAGGGGGCATTGTGGAGTGCAGTTGAGATTGCGTCGTGGATCTGTTGGGATGGTATGCAAGTTGAAGTGGGTCCAGGATGTCTGGGATGATGGAGTTGATGAGTGCCGTGACCAGCCTTTCAACGCACTTCGTTATTACAGATGTGGGTGCTACAGGGCGGTAGTCATTGTGGCACTTTGTCTTAGAGTTTTTTGGAACAGGAATGATGGTAGTCAGCTTGAAACGTGGGGATTACAGATTGAGACAAGGAAAGGTTGAAAATGTCAGTGAAGACGCCGGCCTTTATCTGTGAAAAATGTTGCAGCAACATTGGAGAAGCAAACATTTCTCCAGGGACAGGGAAGGCTCCAGACACAAATGGGGATGAGGCACAGGGAGACAGAGAGAGAGAGAGAGAACTCTGAGTAGAAAAACAAACCATAGTAGCTAATCACAAAAGAACATACTTTTATTTCGGTCAGCAGAAAAAATACTGTCATAGTGACGCACACGTGTGTGTATGCATACCGCCTGTGTGTTTGTGTATGTGTTAAGGTGAGAGATGCTGCAGAACAGACAATCCCCACAGCGGCTGTAGAGCTGGAAGTGGGTATGTGTTCCCTACTATATTTTTCCCTTTCTCCTCTCATGCACTGACATTATGACATCTTCATAACTTAATAATATGTCTGCCTTGCCTTCTACCGTCTACGGTGTCCATATTAGGACAGCCTCAGACTGACACGAGTCCTACTTTCTATCAGTGTTTTCCCCTCCCTGTATTTCTCAATTTCCGTTGTTGTTGTTGTTGTTGTTGTTGTTGTTGTTGTGTGTGTGTGTGTGTGTGTGTGTGTGTGTGTGTGTGTGTGTGTGTGAGTAATATGTTATGTTGTAGCAGGGAGAAGGACATTTCACACTTCACTGGAACATGCTGATGGGTTCTAGGATCACTTACAGGTCTCCTTTATTCATGTCCTCTGATTGGTGGGATGCATTATGACCTACCTGAACACAACAATTGCTATTGTTTTACTTGATAGCCTGGTTATACCAGCTTGAATGCTGCTATGTCAGGGGGCCCACTGCCATTCAACAACAACAACACATTGTGACTCACTCCTCATTCCTTGTGCGTCACAATACAAAAAAGAGCATGTTATCCAGGCTGTTATACTCCAGCCAATGATGTCATCACTATTCTTCTCCCTCCCTTGTCGTTGAAATGAGAGAGGATGCATCCCAAATTGCACCCTATTCCCCTATGGGAGCTGGTCAAAGTAGTTCACTATATATGGAAAAGGCTGCCATTTGGGACACAACCAGAATATATATATGTAAGTATGAGTTTAGAGCTTGACTCCCTGAGTCTATCATCTTTGGCTCTTCTCTGCTAGGGGACTGTGGTACAGGAAGCCTAGCGCATTGAAGGGACTCCATATAATTTCATATTCATGAGAGAAGAAGACGGAGGGAAGAAAGAAAGAGAGAGGGAAAGAGACGGTAGAGAGAGAAGAACGAGAAGAGAGAGAGAGGGACGAGATGGGGAGGAGAGAACAAATACACAGAGAGAGCAGAGTGACAGAGTGAGAGCAGAGAGACAGAGCGAGAGCAAAATCAGAGAGAGAAGAGATGAAAGAGAAGAAGGGGGAGGGAGGAAGTAATCATTCCCGTTTGTGTTTCAAAATGGGCCTCTCAGTTGCCATGGGAAAGTGGAGCTAATCATTTTGGGGTGCGAGGTTCGGTTCAAAGGATCAATTGGTGCCTGTAACACTGTTTGCCCTTAGGGTGGGCAGAGGGGCCTCCAGCGCCAGTTTAAACTTCAAATCAATAGATACCTAAGCTGACTGGGCAGTCATCAGTTTGTCCTCTGCATCAGTTTGTCATTTCATCTGTGTCTGCTCTTCTTCCTTTTCTTCCTCATCCTCTTCCTCTTTTTTCTCCACTTCCTTTTCTTTCTCATCCTCATTTTTCTCAGTGTTTCGGGATCAGGCGTATTATGCCCTCAGTAGATCCATAAGCCAGCCACCTAGTGATCAGTTTGTCCTCTGTCTCCTACCTCCTCCTCTTCCTCCACTTATCCCTCCTCTCCTCTTCCTCCCGCCCCTCCTTTTTCTCAGGATTCAGTTCAGGGATCTGGCGCTTGCTTTACCCCCTCGGGGGGTCAAGTGGCATCTAAAAATACCCCCTCTCCTCCCGTCCTCCCCCCAGTGAGTCAGCTGGCTCCTTGGAGTAAACCACTAGCATGAGAGGGGGGGGGGGGGGGGGGGGGGGGGACGACAAGGGCTGCATAGCAATGGGAAAACAAATTAATTTACCCAAAGAAAATGTAATGTATGTGGGGCTGGTAGAGCCAGCCTGGTTCACTGAGCTAATGGCATGTTATGGCGAAAATAAAAGGGTATTTATCAAAAGGCAATGACTGTTTCCTACTGAACAGAGAGAAATAGAGAGAGCAATGTAATAGCCCTGGGCAGGAGCCCTGGGCACTCCCTGTGTAGTGCACTTTTGAAAAGAGCCCTATGTGCCTTGGGTCAAAAGTAGTGCACTATATAGGAAATATGTTGCCATTTGGAATGCAGTTTATGATTCCCACTGGAAGGGCCTGCAGGGCTTTACGTCAACAGATTTTATTTTCCATACAGAATCTCTCTCGTCGCAGTTCAACTGTCAATTTTTTCAAATCTACATTCAGTTAAATGTTTTGAGTTAGAGGGTATTAGTAATCTATTATTTACTTTTCTTTGGTCTGTGTATGTTTTTTCACTGCTCAACCCTTATTGTGGGTCACAACTCAAAAGACACCTGAATTGGTGGGTTTTGAAGCAAAAATGTTTGAGAACCCCTGCCTTATGGTCCCAAGTCAAATGTAGTGCATGCACTATATAGGGTATAGGGTGCCATTTGGGATGCACAATCCTCGCCTCACTCCTATTTCCAACCCATCTTCAGGCCCACTTCGGAAATCAATAATAGACCTTCTCCACGCCTCGACAATTCAATCTGACATTTGATCCAATTGCGAGTTCATTATGTGCAATGGGAGACAAACAAATGCTCCCCCCACCACCCCACCGCCCTCTCTCTCTCTCTCTCTCTCTCTCCCTCTCTCTCTCTCTCTCTCTCTCTGTCTGTCTCTCTTTCAGTCTCTATCTATGTGTCTCTCTCACTCTCCTTCTCTCCCTCTCTTTCTCCTCCCTCCTTCCCCTTGCTCCAGAGAGCTGTGTTGACACTGGAGGCCTAATATACGTCCCAAACTGCACCCTATTCCCTATCAAGAGCAATATTTTTTTACCACAACTTTGGTTAAAAGTAGTGCACTTTTTAGGAAATATGGAGCAATTTGGAGCGCAGGCCTGTATGTGCTTACATAAGTAAGCCAGCATCCTTGATACACCATTGTAGAAAGGCCCACAGGAGCCGATTTACAACAATTGGAGATGCTGCCAAAATGTTGCCAGCTGTGAATCTCCATGTCTTTCCCGATTTTAGGGATACATGGGAAATGTTTTTTACGAGTCACACCGTTGTTAGGAGTAGCATAGTGGTGAGGTGAGTCAGGCAGCATTGTGATCATGTGTTCATCCCAAATGGCACCCTAATCCCTATATGGTGTACTACTTTTGACCAGAACCCTATCGACCCTGGTCAAAAGTAGTGCACTACATAAGGAATATGGTGCCATATGGGAAACAACCCCATGTCATATTTCAGCTGTCGTGTTCTCTCTCTGGTGCTACTGAATATGACTCCCAGGTGTCATCAGGGAGGAAAGGTCATCGTAGGGTGAGAGGGACAAGACCCAATGCTGTGAGACCCTGTGTGTGTGTGTGTGTGTGTGTGTGTGTGTGTGTGTGTGTGTGTGTGTGTGTGTGTGTGTGTGTGTGTGTCTGCGTGCATGCATGCAAGTGTCTATCTGCCCGCCTGCCTGCCTGTGTGTGTGTGCGTGTATGTGCATGTCTCTGAGAAGAGAGTGAACGTGAGAAACAGATGATGTAAAAAAAAAACTATTATTATTGTTATTAATCTACAGTTAATGTTCTTAACCCTGGGCAACATAGGCCTGGGAGGCTCAGAGGGATATTGGTATCCACAGTACTCTACCATATATATATATATTTTTTTAACATA
Organism: Oncorhynchus mykiss; assembly: GCF_057628025.1. Taxonomy (NCBI): domain Eukaryota; kingdom Metazoa; phylum Chordata; class Actinopteri; order Salmoniformes; family Salmonidae; genus Oncorhynchus; species Oncorhynchus mykiss. The sequence goes on along the minus strand of NC_143033.1, from coordinate 46,094,791 downwards.
AATGCACTGCAGTTTAGCCTAAAAAAACGGCAATGTTTTTTCTCTGCCTCATGAAAAAATTATAGAATTGCAGGATAGTAGTTTTAAAGCTGCAACAACAACAAAACATCTCTCTGCTCCATGATGATAATGTTCTCTCCGATGCCGAGAGGTGGACCCTCCGTTCCTTCCCATGGCCCAAGACCTATGTCCGAGACTTGGTTCGTCCGGCCATGCACTGTCGAAGTCACAGTAAAACTACTTGTATGCTATTTTTTTTATCTCACTTGAGTGGTGTTCTGATTATGAGGGGGTCCCTGATGAATTTGCTATCACAAAAGTTGTCCCGGTCCCAAATTTTAAGAATCCCTGTTGTACAATATATGACATAGGGGGTTATGCATAAAATCAATGCTACCATAAATCCATACCACCTATTTTTCTAATCACTCCAATTCAAGGTCACCTTAGAAACATACAGTCACTTACAAAATGGCGGATACCTAACCAATAATCCAATTTTTTAAAGTGGCAATCTGGGATTTAACAACAACAAACCGCCACCCCACCACTTATTTGTTAAACAGCGGGTTGTGATGGAGTGACAGTTGAACTAAGCTCATGACGCATTTAGAAATTATATTTTTCAAGAATCAATGGCTATATTTCATCAATTTTATTGTCCATAAATGGATGTACCAAACCTAGATTGTCCCTTTAATTCAGGGTTCAGTCCAATTTTATTTATATGTTTATCTCCAATAAACTTATTTTCAGAATCTAATCAGATTTACCAAAGTTGTTGTACTGCATTGCTATTTGCAGTCCCTTTCCAATTGCTGTCCTGAAAGGAACTCCACTTTCGATCAATGGTAATTTATTATGGGATATTATAAGCATATTACCCAATAGTAAGTTGTAAATTGCATTCCAAATTATTTTAATCAAATTATATTGTATTGAATGAGGCTAGGTAAAGCTGTGTAAAGTAAACCATCTCTCTCTCTCTCTCTCTCCCCCTCCCTCCAGCTCATGCACACAAAAAACATGTGGAATGCCCCAACAGCAGTTGACCACATACACAGTCACCCCTGATGCGCATTAGGAAAACCTACTGCTGACTGCCCATCTGTCTATCTCTGCAATGATGGCAGACATCCACTTTGAACTGACACACACACATACCTCCACCACCCTATACCCCCTGCCTCAGTTCGTATGATGGCAATTTGCATAGACTCCAGAATGTTATGAAGAGTGATCAGATGAATTGCAATTAATTGCAAAGTCCCTCTTTGCCATGCAAATGAACTGAATTCCAAAAAAACATTTCCACTGCATTTCAGCCCTGCCACAAAAGGACCAGCTGACATCATCAGTTATCGTCAGTCATTCTCTCGTTAACACAGGTGTGAGTGTTGACGAGGACAAGGCTGAATCTTCAAAAGGAGGGTGATGCTTGGAATCATTGTTCTTCCTCTGTCAATCATGGTTACCTGCAAGGAAACACGTGCCGTCATCATTGCTTTCCACAAAAAGGGCTTCACAGGCAAGGACATTGTTGCCAGTAAGATTGCACCTAAATCAACCATTTATCGGATCATCAAGAACTTCAAGGAGAGCGGTTCAATTGTTGTGAAGAAAGCTTCAGGGCACCCAAGAAAGTCCAGCAAGCGCCAGGACCGTTTCCTAAAGTTGATTCAGCTGTGGGATCGGGGCACCACCAGTACAGAGCAGGAATGGCAGCAAGCAGGTGTGAGTGCATCCTTTGGAGGATGGCCTAGTGTCAAGAAGGGCAGAAAAGAAGCCACTTCTCTCCAGGAAAAGCATCAGGGAACGACTGATATTCTGCAAAAGGTACAGGGATTGGCCTGCTGAGGACTGGGGTAAAGTCATTTTCTCTGATGAATCCCCTTTCCGATTGTTTGGGGCATCCGGAAAAAGCTTGTCCGGAGAAGACAAGGTGAGCGCTACCATCAGTCCTGTGTCATGCCAACATTAAAGCATCCTGAGACCATTAAGGTGTGGGGTTGCTTCTCAGCCAAGGGAGCTCACTCACTCACAATTTTGCCTAAGAACACAGCCATGAATAAAGAATGGTACCAACACATCCTCTGAGAGCAACTTCTCCCAACCATCCAGGAACAGTTTGGTGACGAACAATGCCTTTTCCAGCATGATGGAGCACCTTGCCATAAGGCAAAATTTATAATTAAGTGGCTCGGGGAACAAAACATCTATATTTTGGGTCCATGGCCAGGAAACTCCCCAGACCTTAATCCCATTGAGAACTTGTGGTCAATCCTCAAGAGGCGGGTGGACAAACAAAAACCCACATATTCTGACAAACTCCAAGCATTGATTATGCAAGAATGGGCTGCCATCAATGAGGTCTTGAAAAAGAAGGGTCAACTCTGTAAATATTGACTCTTTGCATCAACTTCATGTAATTGTTAATAAAAGCCTTTGACACATGAAATGTTTCTAATTATACTTCAGTATTCCATAGTAACATCTGACAAAAATATCTAGACACTGAAGCAACAAACTTTGTGGAAATTAATATTTGTGTCATTCTCAAAACTTTTGACCATGACTGTACACACACTTCACTCTGTGTAGTCCAAGATGGCGTAGCAGTCAGACATCTTTGTCCTCGTCATGTCCCGTGTCCCGTATATATATCTTTTATATATTTTTTCTTCGCATATCTTTTAAAAATATTTTTCCTAAACCTCAACTTCAATATACTCTCCTGCAACACGCCTCACCCAATGTGGTATGGATCTGCTATTTTCTAAAGTATTTTTCTTTACTTTCGAACCAGAATCCCCCAACAGAAGCTAGCCATCTAACCAGCTACTAGCTAGTAGTCTGCTAACCACTGCTAGCGGTCATCAGCTAACCTCTAGCTCGGAGATATCTCGCCAGTTTGCAGAACGCGATTCAAACCAGAGCATACCAGACTTATTTTCTCTCCATATCCCCGGATTCCTACCGCAAGCTCTGAACCTTTTCACCTGGATCATCACCTGGATCATAGCTCCAATCCGAGTTGCTACTCCTGGCTAACGTCTCTGTACCGAAGCAAGCACCAATTAGCCTGGAGCTAGCTCATGCTAGGCCCATCTCCCGGCTAGCTGAAGAGGTCCATCAGCATCTCCTTGGGCTACAATACCTATTTTGACAATTGGTCTGGACCCCTTTTACTACACGAAGCCCTGCTAATCCATCACAACTGCACTACGATGTCATCTGCCCAAGGGTTATTTTTGCAACAGGCCCCTCCATCGCAACGTCCCCTGAATGCCTATCTGCTAGCTTGCTAGCCACAGCCCGCTAGCTGCCTAGAGCATATCGGACTGTTAACTGAATAGGTCCATCGGCCAATTTCTTGGACCACTATACCTATTTTGATAATTGGACTGGGCACCTTTACTACATGGAACCCTACTAATCTATCACGGCTGGTCAGCCGAAAGAACCGCACGAGGAGGCTACAATAGACTCTCTTCCATCGTGACATACCTCTAAGGCCCTTCTGCTAACTTGCTAGCCCCGGCCCACTAGTTCTCTGAATCGCCGTGTCTCCAGCCAGCTATCTCTCTCATCGTCACTCTATGCCTAGGTTTACCTCCACTGTATTCACATCTTATCATGCCTTTGTCTGTACATTATGCCTTGAATCTATTCTATCACGCCCAGAAACCTGCTCATTTTACTCTCTGTTCCGAACGTACTAGACGACCAGCTCTTCTAGCCTTTAGCTGTACCCCTATCCTACTCCTCCTCTGTTCCTCTGTTGATGTAGAGGTTAATCCAGGCCCAGCAGTGCCTAGCTCCACTCCCATTCCCCAGGCGCTCTCATTTGTTGACTTCTGTAACCGTAAAAGCCTTGGTTTCATGCATGTTAACATTAGAAGCCTTCTCCCCAAGTTTGTTTTATTCACTGCCTTAGCACACTCTGCCATCCCGGATGTCCTAGCCGTGTCTGAATCCTGGCTTAGGAAGACCACCAAAAACCCTGACATTTTCATCCCTAACTATAACATTTTCCGGCAATCTACTGCAGATATAGCCTGCAGAATTCTGTCATACTATCCAGGTCTGTGCCCAAACAATTCGAGCTTCTACTTCTAAAAATCCACCTTCCCAGAAACAAGTCTCTCACCGTTGCCGCTTGCTATAGACCACCCTCTGCCTCCAGCTGTGCCCTGGATACCAGATGTGAATTGATTGCCCCCCATCTATCTTCAGAGCTCGTGCTGCTAGATGACCTAAACTGGGACATGCTTAACACCCCGGCCATCCTACAAGCTAAGCTTGATGCCCTCAATCTCACACAAATTATCAATGAACCTACCGGGCACAACCCCTAATTCATAAACACGGGCACCCTCATAGATATCATCCTAACCAACTTGCCCTCCAAATACACCTCTGCTGTCTTCAACCAAGATCTCAGCGATCACTGCCTCATTGCCTGCATCCGTAATGGGTCTGCGGTCAAACAACCACCCATCATCACTGTCAAACGCTCCATTAAACACTTCAGCGAGCAGCCCTTTCTAATCGACCTGGCCCGGGTATCCTGGAAAGATATTGATCTCTGGAGGATGCCTGGTTATTCTTTAAAAGTGTCTTTCTCACCATCTTAAATAAGCATGCCCCATTCAAAAAATGTAGAACCAGGAACAGATATAGCCTTTGGTTAATTCCAGACCTGACTGCCCTTGACCAGCACAAAAACATCCTGTGGCGTACTGCATTTGCATCAAATTTCCCCCGTGATATGGATTTTTTCAGGGAAGTTAGGAACCAATATACACAAACAGTTAGGAAAGCTAAGGCTAGCTTTTTCAAACAGAAATGTGCATCCTGTAGCACAAACTCAAAAAAGTTCTGGGACACTGTAAAGTCCATGGTGAATAAGAGCACCTTCTCCCAGCTGCCCATTGCACTGAGGCTAGGAAACACTGTCATCACCGATATATCCACGATATTTGAGAATTTCAATAAGCATTTTTCTATGGCTGGCCATGCTTTCCACCTGGCTACCCTATCAACTGCCCTCCAACCCCCACAGCAACTCGCCCAAGCCTCCCCGATTTCTCCTTCACCCAAATCCAGATAGCTTATGTTCTGAAAGAGCTGCAAAATCTGGACCCCTACAAATCAGCCGGGCTAAACAATCTGGACCCTCTCTAAACTTTCTAAAATGATCTGCCGAAATTGTTGCAACCCCTATTACTAGCCTGTTCAACCTCTCTTTCATACCATCTGAGATTCCCAAAGATAGGAAAGCTGCCACGTTCATCCCCCTCTTCAAAGGGGGAGACACTCTAGACCCAAACTGCTACAGACCTATATCTATCCTACCCTGCCTTTCTAAGGTCTTCGAAAGCCAAGTTCACAAACAGATCACCGATGATTTCGAATCCCACCGTACCTTCTCCGCTATGCAATCTGGCTTCCGACCTGGTCATGGGTGCTGGGTGCACCTCAGCCCACGCTCAAGGTCCTAAATTATATCATAACTGCGATCGATAAGATACAATACTGTGCAGCCGTATTCATCAACCTGGCCAAGGCTTTCGACTCTGTCAATCACCACATTATTATCGGCAGACTCAAGAGCCTTGATTTCTCAACTGAATGCCTCGCCTGGTTCACCAACTACTTCTCTGATAGAGTTCAGTTTGTCAAATCAGAGGGTCTGTTGTCAGGACCTCTGGCGGTCTCTATAGGGGTGCCACAGGGTTCAATTCTCGGGCCGACTCTCTTCTCTGTATACATCAATGATGTCGCTCTCGCTGCTGGTGATTCTCTGATCCACCCCTACGCAGATGACACCATTCTGTATACTTCTGGCCCTTTTTTGGAAACTATGCTAACTAACCTCCAGACGAGCTTCAATGCCATACAACTCTCCTTCCGTGGCCTCCAACTGGCCTTAAATGCAAGTATAACTAAATGCATGCTCTTCAACCGATCGCTGCCCGCACCTGCCTGCACATCCAGCATCACTACTCTGGACGGTTCTGACCTAGAATATGTGGAAAACTACAAATACCTTGATGTCTGGTTAGACTGTAAACTCTCCTTCCAGACCCACATTAAAGCATCTCCAATCCAAAATGAAATCTAGAATCGGCTTCCTATTTCGCAACAAAGCATCCTTCACTCATGCTGCCAAACATACCCTCATAAAACTGACTATCCTACCGATCCTCGACTTTGGTGATGTCTTTTACAAAATAGCCTCGAACACTCTACTCAACAAATTGGATGTAGTCTATCACTGTCATGTACTGTCATGTTGTCTTGTCTCTGTCCTTTCCCTTCACCCTGTCTCCCTCTGCTGGTCGTGTTAGGTTACCTTTTCTCCCCCGCTTTCCCCCAGCTGTCCCTTGTCTCCTCTAACTACCCATTCACCCCGTTCCCCACCTGTTCCCTTTTTCCCTCTGATTAGGTCCCTATATCTCTCTCTGTTTCTGCTCCTGTCCTTGTCGGATTCTTGTTTGTTTGTGTCATTCATGCCTGAACCAGACTGTCGTCATGTTTGCTGTAACCTTGTCCTGTCCTGTCAGAATCTGCCGGTCCATCTGAGCCTACCTATGTTTGGTAATTAAAGAAGCTCTGTTTAAGTTGATTCGCTTTTGGGTCCTCATTCACGCACCGTAACAGAAGAATCCGACCAAGAATGGACCCAGCGACTTCGGATCCTCTCCACTCAGCCGTCGAGATCCAGGGAGCGATGCTAGGCAGACACAAGCAGGAATTGTCTGCTGCTCGACATGCCGTTGAGACCCTGGCCACCCAAGTCTCCAACCTCACAGAACAGGTTCACCATCTCCGCCTCGATCCACCGGCCACTTCCAGGGCTTTCGAATCTCCGGAGCCCAGAATCAATAACCCGCCGTGTTACTCTGGGGAGCCCACTGAATGCCGCTCGTTCCTCACCCAGTGTGATATTGTGTTTTCTCTCCAGCCCAACACTTACTCCAGGAGCACTGCTCGTGTCGCCTACGTCATATCTCTCCTTATTGGACGGGCTCGTGAGTGGGGCACGGCAATCTGGGAGGCAAGGGCTGAGTGTATTAACCAGTATCAAGACTTTAAGGAGGAGATGATACGGGTTTTTGATCGATCTGTTTTTGGGGAGGAGGCTTCCAGGGCCCTGTCTTCCCTATGTCAAGGCAATCGATCCATAACAGACTACTCTATTGAGTTTCGCACTCTTGCTGTCTCCAGTGGCTGGAACGAGCCGGCCTTGCTCGCTCGTCTTCTGGAGGGTTTCCGCGCAGAGGTAAAGGATGAGATTCTCTCCCGGGAGGTTCCTTCCAGCGTGGATTCCTTGATTGAACTCGCTATTCGCATTGAGAGACGGGTTGATCTTCGTCACCGAGCTCGTGGAAAGGAGCTCGCGCTCTCCGTCGCCTCCCTCTCCGCATCACTACCATCTTCCTCTGCCGGCTCGGGTGCTGAGCCCATGCAGCTGGGAGGTATCCGCATCTCGACTAAGGAGAGGGAACGGAGAATCACCAACCGCCTCTGTCTCTATTGCGGTTCCGCTGGTCATTTTGTCACTTCATGTCCAGTAAAAGGCCAGAGCTCGTCAGTAAGCGGAGGGCTACTGGTGAGCGCTACTACTCCTGTCTCTCCTTCAAGATCCTGCACTACCTTGTCGGTCCATCTACGCTGGACCGGTTCGTCAGCTTCCTGCAGTGCCTTAATAGACTCTGGGGCGGAGGGCTGTTTTATGGACGAGACCTGGGCTCGGGAACATGACATTCCTCTCAGACAGTTAAAGGAGCCCACGGCCTTGTTCGCCCTGGATGGTAGTCCTCTCCCCAGGATTCAGCGTGAGACGCTACCTTTAACCCTCACTGTTTCTGGTAATCATAGTGAAACCATTTCTTTTTTAATTTTTCGTTCACCTTTTACACCTGTTGTTTTGGGCCATCCCTGGCTAGTTTGTCATAATCCTTCCATTAATTGGTCTAGTAATTCTATCCTCTCCTGGAACGTCTCTTGTCATGTGAAATGTTTAATGTCTGCTATCCCTCCTGTTTCCTCTGTCTCTTCTTCACAGGAGGAGCCTGGTGATTTGACAGGGGTGCCGGAGGAATATCACGATCTGCGCACGGTGTTCAGTCGGTCCAGGGCCACCTCTCTTCCTCCACACCGGTCGTATGATTGTAGTATTGATCTCCTTCCGGGAACCACCCCCCCCCGGGGTAGACTATACTCTCTGTCGGCTCCCGAACGTAAGGCTCTCGAAGATTATTTGTCTGTAGCTCTTGACGCCGGTACCATAGTCCCCTCCTCCTCTCCCGCCGGAGCGGGGTTTTTTTTTGTCAAGAAGAAGGACGGGTCTCTGCGCCCCTGCATAGATTATCGAGGGCTGAATGACATAACAGTGAAGAATCGTTATCCGCTTCCTCTTATGTCTTCAGCCTTCGAGATCCTGCAGGGAGCCAGGTTTTTCACTAAGTTGGACCTTCGTAACGCTTACCATCTCGTGCGCATCAGGGAGGGGGACGAGTGGAAGACGGCGTTTAACACTCCGTTAGGGCACTTTGAATACCGGGTTCTTCCTTTCGGCCTCGCTAACGCTCCAGCTGTCTTTCAGGCATTAGTCAATGATGTCCTGAGAGACATGCTGAACATCTTTGTTTTCGTTTACCTTGACGATATCCTGATTTTTTCACCGTCACTCCAGATTCATGTTCAGCACGTTCGACGTGTCCTCCAGCGCCTTTTAGAGAATTGTCTTTTTGTGAAGGCTGAGAAGTGCACGTTTCATGCCTCCTCCGTCACATTTCTCGGTTCTGTTATTTCCGCTGAAGGCATTAAGATGGATCCCGCTAAGGTCCAAGCTGTCATTGATTGGCCCGTCCCTAAGTCACGCGTCGAGCTGCAGCGCTTTCTCGGCTTCGCGAACTTCTATCGTCGTTTCATCCGTAATTTCGGTCAGGTGGCAGCTCCTCTCACAGCCCTTACTTCTGTCAAGACGTGCTTTAAGTGGTCCGTTTCCGCCCAGGGAGCTTTTGATCTCCTCAAGAATCGTTTTACATCCGCTCCTATCCTTGTTACACCTGACGTCTCTAGACAGTTCGTTGTCGAGGTTGACGCGTCAGAGGTGGGAGTGGGAGCCATCCTTTCTCAGCGCTCCCTCTCTGACGACAAGGTCCACCCATGTGCGTATTTTTCTCATCGCCTGTCGCCGTCGGAACGTAACTATGATGTGGGTAACCGCGAACTGCTCGCCATCCGGTTAGCCCTAGGCGAATGGCGACAGTGGTTGGAGGGGGCGACCGTTCCTTTTGTCGTTTGGACTGACCATAGGAACCTTGAGTACATCCGTTCTGCCAAACGACTTAATGCGCGTCAGGCGCGTTGGGCGCTGTTTTTCGCTCGTTTCGAGTTCGTGATTTCTTATCGTCCGGGCTCTAAGAACACCAAGCCTGATGCTTTGTCTCGTCTCTTCAGTTCTTCAGTAGCCTCCACTGACCCCGAGGGGATTCTCCCTGAGGGGCGTGTTGTCGGGTTGACTGTCTGGGGAATTGAGAGGCAGGTAAAGCAAGCACTCACTCAAACTCCGTCGCCGCGCGCTTGTCCTAGGAACCTTCTTTTCGTTCCCGTTCCTACTCGTCTGGCCGTTCTTCAGTGGGCTCACTCTGCCAAGTTAGCCGGCCACCCTGGCGTTCGGGGTACGCTTGCTTCCATTCGCCAGCGTTTCTGGTGGCCCACCCGGGAGCATGACACGCGTCGTTTCGTGGCTGCTTGTTCGGTCTGCGCGCAGACTAAGTCCGGTAACTCTCCTCCTGCCGGCCGTCTCAGGCCGCTTCCTATTCCCTCTCGACCGTGGTCTCACATCGCCTTAGATTTTGTCACCGGACTGCCTTCGTCAGCGGGGAAGACTGTTATTCTTACGGTTGTCGATAGGTTCTCTAAGGCGGCTCATTTCATTCCCCTTGCTAAGCTTCCTTCTGCTAAAGAGACGGCACAAATCATCATCGAGAATGTTTTCAGAATTCATGGCCTTCCGTCAGACGTCGTTTCGGACAGAGGTCCGCAATTCACGTCTCAATTTTGGAGGGAGTTTTGCCGTTTGATTGGGGCTTCCGTCAGTCTCTCTTCCGGCTTTCACCCCCAGTCTAACGGTCAAGCAGAACGGGCCAATCAGACTATTGGTCGCATCTTACGCAGTCTTTCTTTTCGCAACCCTGCGTCTTGGTCAGAACAGCTCCCCTGGGCAGAATACGCCCACAACTCGCTTCCTTCGTCTGCGACCGGGCTATCTCCTTTTCAGAGTAGCCTCGGGTACCAGCCTCCGTTGTTCTCATCTCAGTTCGCCGAGTCCAGCGTCCCCTCCGCTCAGGCTTTTGTCCAACGTTGCGAGCGCACCTGGAAGAGGGTCAGGTCTGCACTTTGCCGTTATAGGGCGCAGACTGTGAGAGCTGCTAATAAGCGTAGAACGAAGAGCCCTAGATATTGTCGCGGTCAGAGAGTTTGGCTCTCCACTCAGAACCTTCCCCTTAAGACGGCTTCTCGCAAGTTGACCCCGCGGTTCATTGGTCCATTCCGTATCTCTCAGGTCATTAATCCTGTCGCAGTGCGACTTCTTCTTCCGCGATATCTTCGTCGCGTCCACCCGGTCTTCCATGTCTCCTGTGTTAAGCCCGTTCTTCGCGCCCCCGCTCGTCTTCCCCCCCCCCCCCCATCCTTGTCGAGGGCGCACCTATCTACAGGGTCCGTAAAATCTTGGACATGCGTCCTCGGGGCCGTGGTCATCAGTACCTAGTTGACTGGGAGGGGTACGGTCCTGAGGAGAGGAGTTGGGTTCCCTCTCGGGACGTGCTGGACCGTGCGCTGATTGATGATTTCCTCCGTTGCCGCCAGGTTTCCTCCTCGAGTGCGCCAGGAGGCGCTCGGTGAGTGGGGGGGTACTGTCATGTACTGTCATGTTGTCTTGTCTCTGTCCTTTCCCTTCACCCTGTCTCCCTCTGCTGGTCGTGTTAGGTTACCTTTTCTCCCCCGCTTTCCCCCAGCTGTCCCTTGTCTCCTCTAACTACCCATTCACCCCGTTCCCCACCTGTTCCCTTTTTCCCTCTGATTAGGTCCCTATATCTCTCTCTGTTTCTGCTCCTGTCCTTGTCGGATTCTTGTTTGTTTGTGTCATTCATGCCTGAACCAGACTGTCGTCATGTTTGCTGTAACCTTGTCCTGTCCTGTCAGAATCTGCCGGTCCATCTGAGCCTACCTATGTTTGGTAATTAAAGAAGCTCTGTTTAAGTTGATTCGCTTTTGGGTCCTCATTCACGCACCGTAACAATCACAGTGCCATCCGTTTTGTCACCAAAGCCCCATATACTACACACCACTTTGACCTGTACGCTCTCTTTGGCTGGCCCTCGCTTCATACTCGTCGCCAAACCCACTTGCTCCAGACTGCCTTGTCTCAGCTCACTGGTCACCATAGCAGCACCCATCCGCAGCACTCGTTCCGGCAGAAATATTTCACTGGTCACCCCCAAAGCCAATTCCTCCTTTGGCAGCCTTTCCTTCCAGTTCTCTGCTGCCAATGACTGGAACGAATTGCAAAAATCGCTGAATCTGGAGACTCTTTCTCACTAACTTCAAGCACCAGCTGTCAGAGCAGCTCACAAATCATTGCACCTGTACATAGCCATCTGTAAATAGCCCATCCAACTACCTCATCCCCATACTGTATTTATTTATTTACTTTACTTTTTTGCACCCCAGTATCTCTAATTGCACATTCATCTTCTGCACATCTATCACTCCAGTGTTTAATTGCTATAACGTAATTACCTCTCCACTATGGCCTATTTATTGCCTTACCTCCCTTATCTTACCTCATTTGCACACACCGTATATATACTTTACTTCTACTGTATTATTGACTGTTTGTTTGTTTATTCCATGTGTAGCACTGTGTTGTTGTATGTGTCGGACTGCTTTGCTTTATCTTGGCCAGGTCGCAGTTGTAAATGAGAACTTGTTCTCAACTAGCCTATCTGGTTAAATAAAGGTGAAATAAAAATAAAACTCTCATTCGCAAAACCTTGGCACATTCAATCCCTTACAAGCTGACTGCCAGTAAAGAGGAACAGACAGTATGTGCTGAATGACATAAACAGCGTAGCTAGCTTTCACCCTAATAGTATTTTGTCTACATCCAAAATAGCACCCTTGCCACTACATAAGCTCTAGTCAAAAGTAATGCACTATGGGGCCCTGGTCAAAAATAGTAACTTTATAGGGAGTAGGATGCCATTTGGGACACAGCCTTTGTCTGAATCAATGACTGGGTTACAACAGACAAGCCTTTCCTTCTCTAAGTCCGTATCCAAAAAGGCACCCTATTCCCTATATAGTGCACTGCTTCTATAGGCTCTGGTCAAATGTAGTGCACTACATAGGGAATAGGTTGCCATTTGAGATGCACACTAACCACTTGACTATAATGAAATGTCACATAATGTGTCAGCCATGAGAGATATGTTTTGTTGCCAAGAGACAGAAACACAAGACCTATTGAAATAATTCCAGAGGAGGAAAAATGCTATTTGAATTTAAAGAGGTGACAGCTCGGAAGACTGCTCCGAACACTTATTAACCCATCTGGAGTCTGGGATATATCACCATGACGTCTAATCTATATGGCTTTGTCTTTTGGGACTCTCAGTAACTTCTAGGGCCGTATATACCACATAGATATACACTGAAAAAATTGAAATGCAACATGCAACATGCAACAATTTCTAAGATTTTAGGGAGTTACAGTTCATATAAGGAAATCAGTAAATGTAAATAAATTAATTAGGTCCTAATTTCTGGATTTCACATGACTGGGAATAAAGATATGCTTCTGTTGGTCAGAGATACCTTTAAAAAAAGGTATGGGAGTGGATCAGAAAACCAGTCTGTGTCTGGTGTGATCACCATTTGTCTCATTCAGCGTGACACATCTCTTTCGCATAGAGTTGATCAGGCTGTTGATTGTAGCCTGTGGAATGTTGTCCCACTCCACTTCCATGGAAACTGGAACAGGTTGCTGTACACTTCGACCCAGAGCATCCCAAAAACGCTCAATGAGTGATGTGTCTGGTGATTAAGAAGGCCATGGAAGAGCTGGGACATGTTCAGCTTCCAGGAATTGTGTACAGATCCTTGCGACATGGGGACGTGCATTGTCATGCTGAAACATGAGGTAATGGCGACGAATGAATGGCAAGTCAATGGGTCTCAGGATCTCGTCAAGGTATCTCTGTGCAAAAAATTGCCATTGATAAAATTTAATTGTGTTTGTTGTCCGTAGCTTATGCCTTCCCATACCATAACCCCGCCGCCACCATGGAGCACTCTGTTCACAACGTTGACATCAGCAAACCGCTCACCCACACAACACCATGTGCCCAGTACAGTTGAAACCAGGATTCATCCGTGAAGAGCACGCTTGTCAGTGGCCATCGAAGGTGAGCATTTGCCCACTGAAGTCAGTTACGAGATCCTTTTGAGGATGATGATCACAAAAAATAAGCTTCCCTGAAACGGTTTTTGACAGTTTGTGTAGAAATTGTTCAGTTTCGTAAACCCACAGTTTCATCAGCCACTCGGTTTGGCTGGTCTCAGACGATCCCGCAGGTGAAGAACCCGGATGTGGAGATCCTGGGCTAGCATGCTTACATGTGGTCTGTGGTTGTGAGGCCGGTAGGATGTACTAACAAATTCTCTAAAACAACGTTGGAGGTGGCTTATGGTAGAGAAATTAACATTCAATTCTCTGGCAACAGCTCTGGTGGACATTCATGCCAAGTACAAGCTCCCTCAAAACTTGAGACATCTCTGGCATTGTGTTGTGTGACGAAACTGCACATTTTAGAGTGGCCTTCTATTGTTCCCAGCACAAGCTTTTTGATATGCCACATCTGTCAGGTGGATGGATTATCATGGCAGATGAAAAATACTCACTAACAGGGATGTAAACAAATTTGTGCACTAAATTTGAGAAAAAATTACTTTTTGTGCATATGGAAAATGTATTTTATTTCAGCTCATGAAATATGGGACCAACACTTTACATGTTGCGTTTATATTTTTGTTCAGTATATTACATGTGTCTCGCCCAGATGGAAAAAGATTGTGGGAATGTTTATTTGGGAGGAATGTCACTATTATGGTTCCAGAGGAACTGGGTTTTTAGAATGCTATAACTACAGTGCATTCGGAAAGTATTCAGACTCCTTGAATTTTTATACATTTTGTTACATTATGGCTTTATTGTAAAATGTATTAAATTGTTGTTTTTTTTGCCCTCATTAATCTACACACAATACCCCTGTAATGAATTCTCAGGAAGAAAAAGGTGTAGATTCACCTCAGAGCGTGGCAGATGTTTATTAAGCCTTCGCAGAAGGCAGGAATCGTGGTCGCAGGCAATGGTCAAACACAGGTAGGCAGGCAAAAACAAACAATACCTCACAACCATACAAACAGAAAGAACTGAACTAAATAGGGAGCTGATGAGACCAGGTGAGAAATGAACACAGGTGAAATCAATGAACAAAAATGAAAGACAGGGCTACGTTCAAAGAAAAAGCACATAAGGTTGACTAAGAAAAGAAAAGCAGAACCTTACAACCCCATAATGATTAAGCAAAAACAGTTTTTTAGAAAACCTTAAATATTACATATCACATAAGTATTCAGACCCTTTACTCAGTACTTTGTTGAAGCACCTTTGGCAGTGATTACAGCCTCCAGTCTTCTTGGATATGATGCTACAAGCTTGGCACACCTGTATTTGGGGAGTTTCTCCCATTCTTCTCTGCAGCTCCTTTCAAGCTCTGTTAGGTTGGATGAGGAGAGTATCTGCACAGCTATTTTCAGGTCTCTCCAGAGATGTTCAAAGGGGTTCAAGTTGGGGATCTGGCTGGGCCACTCAAGGACATTCAAAGACTTGTCATCGAAGCCAGTCCTGCGTTGACTTGGCTGTGTGCTTAGGGTCGTTGTCCTGTTGGAAGGTGAACCTTCGCCCCAGCAATGCAAGTTATTTGTTGATTGATGCACATCCAATACCACCATATGTTCATGAGTTGCTTACATGGTTGAGTGTTCATACTGATTCGCCCTTACTTGTAGATCTACAGTAGTAGCTAGTAAAGTTCAGTTTATCAGTGTGCTATAGTTTCAGAACCACGGGCTGACAGTTTAGTTTCATTTCAGCACCATGGACAGCGACAGAGGCTGGTTTTGTATGTAAGCTACAGTAGTATAGTAAAGGTCGGTTTTATCAACGAGGTATAGATGGGATAGCTGACAAGGTCACGAAAACGATGTGCTGGCTTCCATGGGGCAGAAGTCAGCGTGTTGTGATTCTGGATGGCAAGAATGACAAGAAACTGCCATGTGGGGAATTAATCTTGTGGCTCGTTTCAGCTCGTTTAATCTTGTTCTTGATATTTTGAGTTGTTTTGAATGATTTTATGTCAATGCTAATATAGCAACTGTAAAGATGTATTCGAGAGACAAGTGCTCATTGTGCATTTAAAAAAAAATAAACATTGGAGACAAAATATAGCTTACATGTTATTAACAATCTAAGCCAACGCCGTCTATGTTGCCCCATAGTTGCGCACTTTTCGGTTTTGTTGCAAAACAACCAACCCATCTATATATTTTCAGTACCCGGAGACAGAAGTTAAATTCTGCGAATGGACAGTGGCTTAAACCACAGCGCGCCACTTACAGTAATTAGCAAGTAAATTCGCAGTATACTGTATCTACTAGTTTCAGGACCCACGGACTGACAGTTTAGTGTAAGCACACGGGACAGCGGCCTAACCCACAGCACAGTGCGCCTACCATGGTAACCTCTCACTGTCTGTGGGGATCGAAAACGTCGAAATATTTCAATTTAAAGGGAAGATAGTGCTGCTGACGTATACTCTGCTGCATTATCACATTCTGGTCCGTCTCCTATCCCTATAAGTCCTTGTTGCAAGGGCAGCTCGATCGCGGTAATAGGAGTCTGCATACATAAAGCCTAATTCAATCCATTGGAGTGCGAGCGAAAGTGACCAACTTTGTTTGTCATTAGCATATTGACAAAAACTAAATCTATTTTACAGTTTGCCTCTTACTGTTAAGATTATTTCGTAATGGTGCGTGCCTGCCTGCGTGTGTCTTCTGTGTGCAGGTCGTTATAGTCTCTGTGAGTATCTGCCATTCATTTTGTGATGTGACCACGAAGAAAGCAAAATAAAAGGTATGGCTAGTGAATACCGAAACGAGGTTTGCATTGTGTGAGTTGGCCTATTCCTTTGTATAGTCCTACGAATACAAATCTCAAATCAGCAAAGCGTGAGCTGAATGACAACAGCGGCACTCATATTTCTCACACTTTTATAGCGTCGCCCTGAGGTCACTGAATTGCCACAGTTACTTTATTTACAATGACATCATAGAATATCTTACAATATTTTACAGATTCACTCATTGGTGCATAGCTATATATTCGTAGCAAATCCCACATGGGCCCCTAGCTCGCAATACCTCGCACCCGTGCTTCTCTTCTTTGCGCTGCAAGAGCTACGATATAACCGACAGTGCGTCACGGCACCGCAACTGTGCCAATAATACCAGCAGATAACCCGCTATGGTACGGATATCGATGACACTCATATAACGATATTACAGTGTCAGTCTAATCATATCCGTGTGCTGAAATTCAATGGCCTTTATACCAAAACTAGGTGAATAGGACACTTCTACTCAACGAGTAACAGGGCGGCGTTGAGGGGAATATGTGCGGGAGGGGTGCGCACTGTTCAGTGCAAGAGAACGACAGCAGAGAGGAAGACAGGGTCGAGAGAAAGCGCATGTGTGATTCCGCTCTCTCTCCATGCAGGCAGCCCACTCCTGGCGAGCTCCCCCCATCTTGTGTGTATAACGTCTCTACCACCGGACAGCCGTACCAGCGTCCGCGGGCACTGCGGGGGAAATTCAACCCTGAATGGAGTGATAATGAACGGAGCCTCTCTTTTTCTTTTAGTCTTGTTTTTCCCCCGACTGTCATCCTCCTCGATGTCTCTTATCAGTTTTTAACCAAAACAAAATGTGGATTTCTTGTGACCAATTTTTATTGATATTTTCTGGCTTTTGGGGACTCACAATGGGTGCTTTCCCGAGCAGTGTTCAGATCGGTAAGTGTACAGCAGTGTTTGCCAATCAAAAGGGCATGAAAAGAGCCACTGGGTTATGAAGCGTGAATAAGATCTTGCTTTTCATTATAGTGTGTGTGACAGTGTTAAGAAATGCATGTTCGTCATTCATGGTCACATAACATTGTGACATTGAAAAGTAGAATTGACCGATCGTTTAAAAGCGCCGACACAAACCTATTCCAACATGACAATGTGTATGTGTTCCTAGATGATTCGATGTTTTTTCTAGTGTGCACAAGGCAAATAGGTATGTATAGTAATTCATAACTGTTCCAGTGCGTTCCTCAGCAGCCGGTGTTCTTTCAAAGCGCCACTGCAGCAGTAGCCTAGCCTAGTGCTCTTTGCAGAGACTGGATACTTCGCTTGGTTGGAGCGAATGGATCAGCAGCGGGAATTTTCTCAAAGTATGTGTAGCCCTGCTGCAGAGTGCACACTCGCCCCTGTTACATTCAGAAGACTCCGTTCCCCTTTTGCATAAACCCGTTTGTCATAGTCATACCTTTTCATACTTGGCTGACTGGTTGCTTTTTTTTGCCACCGAGAGAAGTGCGCCTATTCAAGCTGGAGCCTATCTCTATCAAAACCCAGCTAAAGCACTGACTATCTGTAGCATAAAAGCCACGCCATGGTGAGATCTCTGGATCTCTGCTACTGCCAAGTGCCCCTGCCTTTAGCCTTTAACTTACGGTGTTGAATGTGGACGAAAAGAAACCATAAATAAACCACCTTCATTTAATTGCTAAACTGACCGAACAGGCTGATTTATAGGTGGTACGAACGAATCAAGTTGACCGCAAATAAATGCCAACCGGGGTCGAATGATCTCTTTCTGTCGACTAGTAATGTTGAACTTAATACACGTTTGGGATGTTTTTAAAGGGATTCTCCAATGGATCACATTTCTATTCAGGATGGTGGGCATTTTAAGATTTTCAGGCAGGGTCCTTTGGGAGGGAAAATGTGTTAAGGTTATTGGCTGTGTCTCTTGTTTTTCCATCAAAAGCATTTCCTACATGCGCAGTGTCAGAGACCCAATTGCCCAATTCTCTTTCTCTCTCTCTCTCTCTCTCGCTCTCTCTCTCTCTCTCTTTGTCTCTCTCTCTTTGTCTCTCTCTCTCTCTCTGCCACTCTCTCTCTCTCTCTTTGTCTCTCTCTCTCTGCCACTCTCTCTCTCTCTGCCTCTCTCTCTTTGTCTCCCTCTCTCTCTCTCTGCCACTCTCTCTCTCTCTCTCTCTGCCTCTCTCTCTCTCTCTGCCTCTCTCTCTCTCTGCCTCTCTCTCTCTCTGCCTCTCTCTCTCTCTGCCTCTCTCTCTCTCTGCCTCTCTCTCTCTCTGCCTCTCTGCCTCTGCCTCTGCAGGCGGCCTGTTCATCAGAAACACGGATCAGGAATACACAGCGTTTCGCCTGGCCATCTTCCTGCACAATACTAGCCCCAACGCATCCGAGGCCCCCTTCAACCTGGTGCCTCATGTGGACAACATCGAGACGGCCAACAGCTTTGCTGTCACCAATGCCTGTGAGTACAAACCCACTAGGCACACACTGGTTAAATCAAGGCTTGTTTCCACGCTCAATGGAATTGGCTTTACCTCAGGGGTCTCAAACTGGTGGCATACGGGTCCGATATGGCCTGATGTAATGTTTTAATGGCTATCATTCTCATTTGACCAGTCAAGTCAAACCCAGGTTGGGATGCCAGAGTGTTGGCTTCTCTCTTTCTCTGTCACAAACGTGCACATGCATACATGGATAGCTACACAAACAAATACACACACACACAAAGACACACACACACACAGAAACAAACACACACACACACACTTACAGTGCATTCGGAAAGTATTCAGACCACTTTCCTTTTTAGAAAATGTTGCACATTTATTACAAATAATAAACAGAAATACCTTATTTACATAAGTATTCGTGATTTGGAAAGGCACACACCTGTCTATATAAGGTCCCACAGATGACAGTGCATATCAGAGCAAAAACCAAGCCATGAGGTTGAAGGAATAGTCCGTAGAGCTCCGAAACAAGAATTTGTAGAGGCACAGATCTGTGGAAGGGTACAAAACATTTCTGCAGCATTGAAGGTGCCCAAGAACACAGTGGCCTCCATCATTCTTAAGTGGAATAAGTTTGGAACCACCAAGACTCTTCCTAGAGCTGACCGCCTGTCAAAACTGAGCAATCTGGGGAGAAGGGCCTTGGTCAGGGAGGTGACGAGAACTCGATGGTCACTCTGACAGAGCTCTAGAGTTCCTCTGTGGAGATGGAATAACCTTCCAGAACGAAAACCATCTCTGCAGCTCTCCACCAACCAGACCTTTATGGTAAAGTGGCCAGAATGAAGCCACTCCTCAGTAAAAGGCACATGACAGCCACTTGGAGTTTGCCAAAAGGCACCTAAAGGACTCTCAGAACAAGAAAAACAAGATTATCTGATTCAACAAGATTTAACTCTTTGGACTGAATATCAAGCGTCATGTCTGGAGGAAATCTGGCACCATCCCTACGGTGAAGCATGGGGGTGGCAGCATCATGCTGTGGGGATGTTTTTCAGTGGCAGGAACTGGGAGACTAGTCAGGATTGAGGGAAAGACAAACATAGCAAAGTACAGTGAGAACCTTGATGAAAACCTGCTCCAGAGACCTCAGACTGGGGCAAAGGTTTTACCTTCCAACAGGACAATGACCCTGAGCACACAGCCAAGACAACACAAGAGTGGCTTCGGGACAAGTCTCTGAATGTCCTTGAGTGGCCCAGCCAGAGCCTGGACTTGAACCCAATCTAACATCTCTGGAGATACCTGAAAATAGCTGTGCAGCGACGCTCCCCATCCAACCTGACAGAGCTTGAGAGGATCTGCAGAGAAGAATGGGAGAAACTGCCCAAATACAGATGTGCCAAGCTTGTAGCATCATACCCAAGAAAACTGGAGGCTGCAATCACTGCCAAAGGTGCTTCAACAAAGTACTGAATAAAGGATCTGAATACTTATGTAAATGTGATATTTCAGTTAGAATTTTTTTATGCATTTGCAAACATTTCTAAAAATCTGTTTTTGCTTTGTCGTTATGGGGTATTGTGTGTAGATTGATGAGAAAAAACAAACAATTGAATACATTTTAGAATAAGGCTGTAACGTAACAAAATGTGGAAAAAGTCAAGGGGTCTGAATACTTTCCAAATGCACTGTATAATGCACTGTGATACCTTTCCATGAAGGCAGTCTCTCCTATTGGAGCATCCTCCTTGAATACATTCAAGCATGTATACACCCATACAAACCCACACACATCCCAGCTAGCACATTACAGTCTGAGAATCATATGTTTCTTAGAGCTTGGTGAAAGTGTGGTTGTCCTATGGTTATTTTGCATTCAACCATTCCACAACTTTCTAGGAATGATGTAGTATAGTAGCTTGGCTTTGGAATATTCTCAGCACATTTTATGGAACATGATAAAAACAAGTTATTTTCTTGGTATTTCTTTACTTAAACAGAACGCTTCCGAAAAGTTCAAACATGGTTCATTTAATTAAACTTTTGGTAATGTTTTAGGAACGTTCTCCAACTGGTTTGACATTGGGAATGTTCTCAAATAGTTAAGAGAATGTAAAAAATTATGTTATTCTGTGGTAATTTTAGTACTTCATGTTTCCTACAAGTTTCCTCATGGTTCTATTTAAAGATCTTATTACATTTTTGGGGGAACGTTAAGAAAACTTTCCATAAAAACCTCACATAAAAACGGCAAGAAATCTTTAGTAATCTTAAAAACATACATTCCAGCTTCAGTGGCAAAAAAAGGCTCTTTCTCCTCTATCTTGTTAAGTGAGTTCAGGTTCGTTGGCCACACCTGATTGGCCACACCACTAATTGGCCACACCAGATCTTAATGAGTGCTTGTTTAGTTTGAAATTAGGTTTGTTTGAACAGACTAAAAGGAACACCTTTGTATGCGTAATAAAACACGTCTCACCAATGTTTCCTATACTTTTTTGGGGGGGGGCACTGAGCAAATTTTATGTCTTGTGAGCATAAACTTGGAAGTTTGAGAATTCTGTGCAACTTTTGAACATGCATTTACAGTGAACACTGAGTCTGTACCCTTACAGTTTGAGAGAAGCCAATAGACTTTTGTGGCAATTTGAGCAAAATTAAGGCCTACCAACAAAACCAATGGAGCAAATCCCATAATATTTTCACATGGAAATAGGTTTTGATTTTTTTTATGTTGCCTACAGTAGCCTCTATATGGTGTTCAATGCAGGCCTATTGCATGAGACTTTTAAAAACGTTTTTACATTATGAAGGGCATGCCATTAATTCATGATTTTTTACTTGGTCTGTAAGACTGTGGGCCAAATAGGTGACTGTACATTTTTATTTTTATTTTATTTCACCTTTATTTAACCAGGTAGGCTAGTTGAGAACAAGTTCTCATTTGCAACTGCGACCTGGCCAAGATAAAGCATAGCAGTATGAGCAGACAACACAGAGTTACACATGGAGTAAACAATTAACAAGTCAATAACACAGTAGAAAACAAAGGGGGAGTCTATATACAATGTGTGCAAAAGGCATGAGGTAGGCGAATAATTACAATTTTGCAGATTAACACTGGAGTGATAAATGATCAGATGGTCATGTACAGGTAGAGATATTGGTGTGCAAAAGAGCAGAAAAATAAATAAATAAAAACAGTATGGGGATGAGGTAGGTGAAAATGGGTGGGCTATTTACCAACAGACTATGTACAGCTGCAGCGATCGGTTAGCTGCCCAGATAGCAGATGTTTGAAGTTGGTGAGGGAGATAAGTCTTGTTGTATAATAATACAAAATAAAATGT
Organism: Oncorhynchus mykiss; assembly: GCF_057628025.1. Lineage (NCBI taxonomy): Eukaryota > Metazoa > Chordata > Actinopteri > Salmoniformes > Salmonidae > Oncorhynchus > Oncorhynchus mykiss. Next base: position 46,072,696 of record NC_143033.1, on the reverse strand, counting down.
GTTATTATTATCATACAGAGAATTAGACCATGTAGGCTACCCCTCTGCCAATAGGATTATTTGAATATTCCAACTTGTCTCAAAATACATCACTGCCCCTTTAATTAAGACATACGTTTTTTACCTGACTAGCTTTTCAAACACAGATTGAAATGTAGCCTACACATTTTGTGCTCTTGTTGGAAGCAGTAACTCCCCATTGCTGACCCATATTTATCTATAAATGAGCTAATAACTCGCTAACTAGCAAAGAATATGAACAAATGTGCACTGATCTGAGCTAATCTGAAAAGCGCATTCATTCGCGGGTGATTGAAAGACCGCACGTAGGCTAACCGCGCCAATATAATTCTATTCACTTGCGCTCTGGCTCTGCCTAGAACAAAATCATAGACTCAATTTTGCAAAGTTAGATTTGCTTTGGTTTGTTGCATTGAAAATGGGCTGATATGATGTTGAGTCCATCACAGAAAAAACGTTGCTCCATATAATGCAAACTAATAGGACGTTCGTCCTATTATATATAGAGCAACGTTTTTACATTTCAAGCTTTCTTTGAAAAGCTAGTCAGGTAAAAAGTGAACTTCGGTGAAATTCAATCTCTTGCGTCTCTGAGCGGCATGGCATTTCTTCAGCGCGTCCTGGTGTTGTTGCGCGTCCGCGCACGCGCGCAGTTTAAAGGGACTATTGATGCTCACCCCTCGTTCCATGGATAGAGAACAGAAGATTACAGGTTCAAATCTCACTGATGCCGTGTCACGATAAAAAAAATACATGTGTTTGAATGATTAATGCCTAAGGAAATCACTTTCCATTTGTCCTATTTGTTTTTGGAGTTAAAAAAAAAGTGTTAACCTAAAGTAAGCTAGCAGTGTTATTGATGACAGAGGGTTATCCTGTCTTGCCCCGGGTTACTGTGGCAGTCTGGCACTGGACATGACTTCATCTACTCTGCTTTAGCGCACACACACACACACACACACACACACACACACACACACACACACACACACACACACACACACACACACACACACACACACACACACACACACACACACACACACACACACACACACACACCATTCTCTCCACAGTCAGGCTTTTATTCCTTCCCATCACCCTCAACAGGGTTGTCTCCATTAGTTAAAGCTACAATATGTAACTTTTTGGGCAACCCGACCAAATTCACATACAAATGTGAGTTATATGTCTGTTATTCTCATTGAAAGCAAGTATAACAAGTAGAAGAAGCGGTAAATCTTTTCTATGTGCGCTATTTCTATGCATCCCGTTCTTAGTTTAGTTTTTGCATCTTTTACTTTCCGTTTTGAACACCAGCTTCAAATAGCTGAAAACACATTTCATAGTGGTTTATATGGTACAATTGTTCTCTACACTGAGTGCTTGTATTGTCACAAACTGAAATTAGGCGAACTAATAGAATTTTAGCAACCAGGAAATGGCGGAGCACTTCCTGCATATTACACCTTTAAGGTCAATGTCTGCACATGCTCAGTCTGTCTCTCCTCTCCTGTTGGGGGTTTGTATATAGCTATAGTATAGTATAGTATAGTATATTATAGTATAGCCTTAACATTTAGTGTCACACAGTAGAGTGATGTCACATTGAGCATTGGTAGACTGTTGGTAAACAATTAATCCATTCCATTTAGTCTTAAATTGAAAATGGATGCATCACAGCCAGTGTTGGTGTCACATTGAATCGTGTCACGTACTGTACTTGCATCAAGTTGAGGGTTGTTGCATGGAATTGCATACTATGGCATATGACATCGAGTGGGGCATTTCAATTCACTGCATTCTTACCAGCCCCCCATGGTTTACATTCTGTGCTCCAGTCTTTGGCTGCATCCCAAATGAACCTTATTCAAATAGTGCACTACTTTTTGTTACCAGTGCTCATAGGGCTCTGGTCAAAAGTAGTGCACTTCGTATGGCAGGGTTTACCAAACTCGGTCCTGGGGTCCCCTTTGGGTGCACGTTTTGGTTTTTGCCTTAGCACTACACAGCTGATTCAAATAATCAAAGCTTGACAATGAGTTTGTGTTTTGAATCAGCTGTTTAGTGCTAGGGCAGAAAACCAAACGTACATCCGGGGGGACAGGACCAAGTTCAGGAAACCAGGATGTAGGGAATAGGTTGCTATTTGGGATGCAGATTTGTAATTCATTTCCTTCCAATATGCTCAATTCCCTAATCTACCATTCACCATTGTATACTTGTGCCTAGTTGATTTAATTATATCCCCAATGCCCATGTTTCATATTGGATGTTCATCTGCTATCTCCGGCAGGGCTATACTCCAAGTTTTATGGCTGTGTGTGTTCCATGCTATCCCCAATACCCATGGTGTATATTGGACGTTCATCTATTCTGTTCCATCCATTCTCTATTGCGGTACACTGCAGAGTCCATTTCTCTCTTCCGTCAATCCCCCATGTCTCATACCAGCATTTGATGTTTACCTCCTAACTAAAGGCTATCTTCCATACATTCGCTATTGCTGTGTGTGTAGCAGCAACAACTGATCCATGTCTCATAATTGGTGTTCATCTACTATAAGCTATACAGTATGTTCCTTTGTCTTTTGCTACTGTGCAGCAGCATGCACTATCTCATCATTTCTATTGCTTTCCCCCCAATACCCATGTTTCATATTCGATGTGTTAGTGGTTTGATGCTCTCTGGTTCTCTGGGGAGCAGTGTTTCTCTCAGTTGTGTTTGACCCGAGGCGGGTACCCAGGACGGATTATTTGGCTTTTGATGATCCCTCTTGCCCACGAGGATTTCGGTGCAATATTAAAAAATCGATGGCTAAATTAAGCAGAGAATGAAGAGTTGTGTTTGAGACGTATGGCTGTGTGTGTGTATGCACTTGTGCATGTGTCTTCACGCTTGTGTGCTTGTGTGTGTGTGTGTGAGTGTGTATGTTTTTGTGTGTGTATGTGAGTGATGCCTGGAGACACCAAGAGGGGTGCTGTGACCTTCAGAACATGCTGGCTAGCTGGAGAGTAGCAGTAGTGCGTTGACTGGACTATGGCTCTCTCTCTGTGGTTCAACATCATTACTTTCCAACCAACCAGCGTTCATTCTCACATTGCCCTGCAGGGGAGTACCGTAAGGTTACGTGCCAAACGACACTATTCCCTACATAGTGTACTGCTATTGACCAGGCCACAAAGGGCTCTGGTCAAAAGTAGTGCACTATGTAGGGAACAGGGTGCCATTTGGGACGCATTATAACAATACCAAGTCATGGAAGCTCTTGAAATGCCTTTATACACTATGAGTATGCTATATGTTTTGTAAACTGTATATACTTAATTTAATCCCCTGGTGTTACTGCTCCATTTAATCATCATCAGTAAGAATGATTGACCAGCCATTGTTAGTGTGTTTTTGACATGTATACCTCTGATATCCATGGCATTGTCACCTGGAACAGAAACAGGTTCAGACTTTTCCAGTAAGATGGTTTCAAAACTGGATGCAATGCAAGAACATTATTCTAATGGCATTTTATCCGTTTTTAACTGATTGTAATCTGGTTGAAATCTAATATTTCTATAACCAGAAAACGAGTTTACAACCAGAAAATAACATTATTATGATGTCCCATGCCGTTTTTGCCCACTGACATATGGCTTGAGGTGGAGCCAAACCATTTTTCTCCTGAAGTTAAGTGTGAAAAACTCCAACACGAAAGATAAGAGAATTCCGATTCCCTTTCCTCGCAGGCTAATGGCTGCCTGGCACACAGGAAGTCAGTGGGCAACCATTGATTGGCCGAGCCAAATCAGAGCAGAATTACATGAGCAAATCAATGTGGCTCCAATAGCTGAGGGGCAGGAGAGACTCTGACATTGAACAAGACCAGACCTGCTGAGCTGTCTCTTTCTTTCTCTCTCTCTCTCTCTCTCTCTCTCGCTCTCTCTTCCCCCATTTCTCTCACTCTTTCTTTTATCCCCCCTTTCTTTGAATCTTATAACTCCCTCCTATGACCTTAGCGTTGGTTCAAGGGCATGTGTTTCCAAAGAAACACTGAGAGAGGGACTTATTTGTGGCGAAGATGACCTCATTCAACGAATCCTGTCTGTGACTGTCTACAAAGCTGACAAGCCTCATTGCTGTGACGAGGAGAATGGATGCTGTCATATGCTAGTATTATCATTTGCTTATCATTCATGAAATTCTGTCAGCCGGTTATTGTCATGCAAAAAGCGACTAATTGACCGTTAATTAACATAAACATGTTTAGCATCTCCAGACCTCCAGGCATACAAGCTGCTGATGTACACCTTTGGAACATCTACATCTTAAAAAGTCTTATAAATGAATGTAAGGGACTGGGAGACTACTCAGGATCGAGGGAAAAATGAACAGAGCAAAGTAAAGAGAGATCCTTGATGAAAACCTGCTCCAGAGCGCTCAGAACCTCAGACTGGGGTGAGGGTTCACCTTCCAAAAGAACAACGACCCTGAACACACAGCCAAAACAATGCAGGGTTGACTTCGGGTCAAGTTTCTTAATGTCTGTGAGTGGCCCAGCCAGAGCCCGGACTTGAACCAGATCGAACTTCTCTAGAGAGACCTGAAAATAGCTGTGCAGTGATGCTCCCCATCCAACCTGACAGAGCTTGAATACTTTCCGAATGCACAGTAAGTCCCGTTCCATTATTTTATTTTATATGATTTTATAGTAAGAAGAATATCATTTAACTTAGCTGAATAAAATAGAAAGGATATTTCCCCATTACAGAGTGAGTGCGCATATGAAGTGGCTATGTTGAACTTAAAAGTGATCATTTGAAACAGATCCTATATGCTAGATTTTGAGTTATTTGGTAACTTTAGTTGTGTATGATACAAACCTTACAATGTATTAGAAATCAAAACAGATATGGGCTGTATGGTGCGACTATAGGTTATTGATGATTTGAGAAAGTAGCAAAAAAAAGCTTGCTCTCTGTTCTTTGCCTCAGGCTGCACAGCACTTCTCTCATCAAGTGATCATATTTCCACCCATCAGACTATTCTCAATTTAATCTTGTCTTTACTAATATGTAAAAATTAGTTTCGATTTATAATGGCCCATTATCAAATAGGCAGGAACAGGGGCAGGGGGCTCCTGTCCAGTCCGCGCGCTTTCCCGCAGTTCCGTTTTGTAGGCTACATCCATCAAATGTATTTATAAAGCCTTTCTTACATCAGCTGATGTCACAAAGTGCTGTACAGAAACCCAGCCTAAAACCCCAAACAGCAAGCAATGCAGGTATACTTCAGTTTCATTTAACGGAGCTGTGCTTAATATGAGCAGTTGAGAAATAAATATGAGAACAACTTATTTCACTCCACGCATCAACCACTATTTGAGGAGCATGCTCTCGCTCCCCGACAGGTGATATTCCACCCACACTCGGTATGCCATGGGCTCGCCAACCTTGTTCCTGCAGTTACCCAGTGCTTAATTTGCGAATCCAAGTGAAATCCGTTTGGGAACATGGATAGTAACATGTTTTCGCAACTAAACATATTTCACTAAACTGTTGACAGCCCGTCTGCGCGCTCAATAAATTAGTAAAAGAGAGCGAGGAGGAGATGGAAACGCATGGTGGTGAGATATTCTGTATAGCTCTCAAGGGTGTCCCCCAATTAATTATGAAAATACAAAAAAAAAATCCCAATTACTAGGCTATTAAAAATCAAATACAAATTCACTAATTGTAGGCGAACTGTAAGCTGCCATGCAATCAATGAATCATGCAACATCTTTCCCTGGGGCTATACGTTCTCTCCCAGGCTCGTGGATATACATTTGGAGTGCAGCAAGAGGTAACCAGTCCATCCAGTATCCATAATAATACAGTCCACACTCAAAGGTGATTACTATAATTGGTTTAATTGTGGAGCAGAGGCTAGACCAATTACGTTCCAAAGACATCTTGGTTTGTGTTTTTCTGTCATGCCTAATATGCTGTAGCTATGTATTGTATAACGGCACAATCATCATTTTAATTCAGGTAATTTTTTTCGGGCTTGGGCTCATACTGTAAAGCTATGCATAGACTCTAATATAGTCACATGGAATTTTATGACTCATGACTGCATGGGTAACGGTAATATGGTCACCGCAACAGCCCTAGGTAGACCAATCATATCAAAACGACAATGGGAACAGAACATATCGGAATCAATACCGCAAAGTATAATGCTGATCGAGATGGCCCGATAGTGTGAAATGGGCAATTTTGGATCCATTAAGAGATTTTTTACTCCAAAACACCAACATTGACCGTGGTTTATTGAACAAGAGGATGACTTTGTGAGGAAGAAGGATGAGGGTTAGAGATTGAAGGGGTAAGACCACCTCCCACCCATTGCGCTGCTGCCTGGTGCCTCTCCCCTTTTTGACATAGTGACATGTTCATCTCTGATGATATTGTGCGTGGCAATCTGACTCAGTCTCCCCCACAACCAGTATGTGTGTGCGTGTTTGTGTGTGTTTACACAAAAACATTATAGGTTAAAAACAACCCAATTTGGGTTATTTGGTAACCCAGCACTGGCTAAATATTGTACAGAACACATGCTGGGTTGTTTTGACCTAACCAGTTGGGTTCCCAATGTGCAAACACTGGTTTAATCAACGTTGTTTGGTGAACCGATGTGAAATAGACGTTGAATTGATGTCTGTGCCCAGTGGGCTGCATGAATAACCCAACATGTGTTCATTTAACCTAGAAACAGGGTATTTTTGAACATAATCCTCAGGTTATTTTTAGGAGGTGTGGTTTATTATATATATATATATATATACACATATTTTTATTTAACCTTTATTTAACTAGGCAAGTCAGATTGGCCATGGATGAAAAGTAAATGTAATTCCTGTTCATGTTAAGTTTACATACTGCAAATAAAATGTTTCCTTAAAAATGCCTATCATTTTACACATTCTTCTAGAATATTAAGGTTATTTATTACATATTATTATACTGCAGGTTGGAATTTGTCATGAATCCTGCCCTGGTGGCAGCAATGCAGAGTGGTCACTAGCTGGCACAGCCACAAAGTAATAAAATCAGATTTTAAACCTAATCCTAACCTTAACCCTAACCTTAACCACACTGTGTGTGTGTGTAAGGGCCCGATTCAATTCCTATCGCCGAAGTTCAGAACTATAGCGCGATTGAAATTTTATTTTATATGTTTCTATAATATTTAAGGGTCTACTTGGGTTTCTATAGGTGTCTATGTATCAGACCTCAGGATAAGACCCAGATGCAGAATCCGAAAGGTACAGAACGGCAGGCAGGCTCAGGGTTAAGGGCCGGCAGAGGTCAGTAATCCAGGGCAATGTCACGAGGTACAGAACAGTAGGCATGATCAGGGCAGGCAGAATGGTCAAAACTGGGAAAACTAGAGCGAAACAGGAGTACGGGAAAAACGCTAGGCTTGACGAGACAAGACGAGCTGGCAACAGACAAACAGAAAACACAGGTATAAATGCACAGGGAATATGTCACCTTCCCTCCATTAGTCTACTCAATGGAGCCCTTTCCTGTGTTTTTCGAGAGAGATGGGAGTGTTAGGCCTTGTGTCTTTGAGGATTTCTAATGTACCCCAGGAAAATGGAGGTCATTTGTTGGCCATGATGTGTTTGCATCGGGTTTTTGTTATGACAAGTTGTCGCTGGACATTTGACCGGCAGCATTTGAATTTTACATGCCACTTTAGAAATTTAACAGATCAATATGCATTGATTGCGTAACCTGATTAGGGCGTCCACCCACGGTACTCTGAAAACAGACATCACATTTAGATTATACTAATTAATATTAACAGAACATGCAAGTCGAGGATGCAATGATGTTTCTCATTGCTGAGCACTTTGGAGATGTTAGAACAGCTGTCCACATTTACTTTCCCTCAGCCAACAAGATGAGAAACGAACAGCAAAATCACTAGCCTATGCATATGCGGTGCGTGAGTTTCAAGTTTGAGGAAGCGACTTCTCACCATACAAATGCACCTTGAAAATAAAGCATTTCATGCATCGCATTTGCAGGCTTATATAAGATAGCCTACTAATCGTAATGTGTTGAGTAGGTTGGATAGTTATAATTTAGGCCAATAATATTGTAACGACCCTGGGTTTATAAGCTCGGAAATCGACCCTGCTGTACGACCCTGCTGTGCTTTTGCGGCACAGTCGATAGCGCGCCGGACCTCGGGCTAGAAGGTCGAGGGTTCGTGACCTGCTCCCTGCCTGTTTCATTACAATATAACTAAATAACTGTTCGCAAAAAAAGACTGTTCAATGCATTGCTGAGCGCATAGAGGCCTGGGCTATAGGCTATATCAGATTCGTTTCTTCTTTCTTTGCACTGGAAAAACACATTTCATGCAATTCTACTACACTTTATATGACTGGAGACATTAGTATAATATTTTTTTAATACTACAAATTACAGCGTAGCCTACTCTGCTGACACTGACGAACAGATCAAATAAAACGAAGTTGTCCATATAATAAGCCTACGATAAGGGGAGACACAAATAGGATATGACATCCATTTCAACTGAAGGAGAAAATGATTGTCCAAAAACAAAACGTTTAAGTGTCACTGACCCAATAATGATAGCTAGTGAATCAGCGTGCACTCACCGGGGATATGATGGATGCTCTCTGCTGGTGCCAATAAGATAGACTATAGGCCTATTGTTGTTCACTCAATTCAATTGAGAATGTTGATACCTAAAAGACATAGTCCTTTCATTGTGTTCTCTTTACAACAATAGCCATTTGCTGTATGGACGCGCTGCCTATGAACCTGTGTCAATCTCCTATCCCCCTATTCTATTGGTCAGCTTGTCGAGAAAGAAATAGCACAGACTCTGGGACAGTTGTAGATATGAAATATCCCAAATTCATGCAACCAGTAGGCCTAGGCTACATTTAAAAAAAAGATTAGCGCTAAATAGCGTTTCAATCGGTGACGTCACTTGCTCTGAGACCTTGAAGTAGTGGTTCCCCTTGCTCTGCAAGGGCCGTGGCTTTTGTGGAGCGATGGGTAACGATGCTTCATGGGTGACTGTTGTTGATATGTGCAGAGGGTCCCTGGTTCGCGCCCGGGTATGGGCGAGGGGACGGTCTAAAGTTATACTGTTACATTACGAGAGAGGAGGGGATGGAGAGATGTTGGAGGAGGCCAGGGAGAGACGATGGGGCCTTTCTAGGGAGTTTTGGCCTTTCTAGGGAGTTTTTCCTAGCCACTGTGCTTCTACACCTGCGTTGCTTGCTGTTTGGGGTTTTAGGCTGGGTTTCTGTACAGCACTTTGAGATATCAGCTGATGTACGAAGGGCTATATAAATACATTTGATTTGATTTGATTTGGGGCTTCACTTCGAATGGTGGATTCATGTGGCGAGGCGGAGGGGGGGGTGTAAGAATTAATTGAAAAAACATTTGCTCAGAAAACTTGGGGGACCAAATAAAATCCCCCGGCTGCCAGCCTAATGTACAGCCTTTGAACCTGAATCCCAGACAGGCCTTGTTCACCCAGTAGTGGTACACTAGTTCAGTTTGTCGAAATTAAGAGGTGCTACCCGACCTTGTCCAATAAGAATACAGATTTTTGTTTTTAATTGCAAAATGTTTTTCTTTGGTGTGCCCAACTGAAAACTACCCATCTTTCTCATAATCACCCCTGTTCATGGTGTAAAGCCTTTTAACCTGATTCCCAGCCAGGCCCTGTTCACCCCCAGTGGGACATTACCTTCTTGTTGTGTCCCTGCTTCTGCTCTACCTGTCATTCAGCCTGATCTAGAGTGTGTGTGTGTGTGTGTGTGTGTGTGTGTGTGTGTGTGTGTGTGTGTGTGTGTGTGTGTGTGTGTGTGTGTGTGTGTGTGTGCGCGCGTGTTAGACTGGACTGATAGCAGGGCTCTCTGTTTTATGATGAATCACTTCAGTCCCTAAGCACAGCAGGTGAGGGCGGGGACAGAGGGAGAGGGAGTGGGAGAGGGGGAGGGAGAGAAGGAGGTTGGAGATCAGTCAAAACACAAGGACTTTACTGGGATGGGTTGACTTTTCATTAAAGGACAATTCCACCACTTTATAACCAGTTACCATGCTGTTATTATAAATACACTACTGTATGATTTTATACACATTTTGATGTTTAATTGTTTTTGTTAGTCATATTGCACGATTACTCGTTTTTGTCATTTTTGAAGCTTCGTTATTGCCCTCGTCTACAGTACACTACATTTACCAGGGTGCATTTCACCTCCCAGGATACAATGCTTCACCCAGTCTGCAGTTAGCTAAGCTGGCTAGCAAGCCCAGATAAGCTTATTTCGTAAATTATGAGTGAAATTCACATTACCTTTGGGTTTGCAATCATATTGTAATGCTTGCATGAATATCATGCTGAAGATATGTTAATGTCATTGTCACCAATCAACTGCATTACATAAAAACACAATTCAAATTTAGATGCTAATGAATGATAACCATAAGTTACTGCATCTAATGGTTAGCTAGCACACTAGTTAGCCCAACTGCTATATCCCAAAAAATAGCGTTTGCAACAATAACAGCCTAGCTTAATCTTAGCGACTGTCTTAAACAACAGTCCAAATAACATGTAGGCCTGTTAGAACACAACATGTATTATGATATTTACAGGAAAATCACTACAGAATCCTAGTCTCTTCAAATTGAAGCTTGTATCTTTGGAAATAACATTAGCAACGCTAACTAGCTAACCCTGCTGCATCTAAAACAATATGTTTTCAAACATAACAGCCAAATACAGCCTTAACGACTGTCCAAGCAACCATCTAACAACACTGTAGGCACTGCAACTTCATCAGTGATGGTGGAGGGTTTTGCCAAATGGAATCATGGGAGTTTGTGTCACAACTTCCACTGAATTCGGTCCCTCTCCTTGTTCGGGCGGTGTTTGGTGGTCGACCTCACCGGTCTTCTAGCCATCGCCGATTCACTTTTAATTTTTCATTTGTTTTGTCTTTGTTTTCTACACACCTGGTTTCATTCCCCAATTACATGTTCATTATTTAACCCTCTGTTTCCCACATGTTAGTGTGCGTGTTTATTGATTGTTCATGTCAGTACTTGTCGGTTGGTTTTGTTTGCCGGGTTATGTTTTTACGCCCCTTATTTTCGAGTGACCGGTATTTCTCCGCACCTTGAGTATTGTCTGTATACTGGTGCTGTCATGGAATTAAATACGTTGTACACTCATCTCTACTCTCCTGCGCCTGATTCACTGCACCAGTTACCCAGCGCCAACAGAAAAATATTGGAGTAAGCTGACTATACATATCATTATATAGGTTTGAGTACCTATTTAACATTTTTACAATGTTATTATACGAAATAAACCAGAGCAACATATAGCAGGGAGTTCCAATATGATTAGAAAACTACAGAGGGATTATATAGATGTAAATGACTGTCCATAATTTATTTTATTAGTCATCAGGGATTCTACTTGAAAATGTCAGAGAAGCAATTTCTTGTTATGCTCATCACTAAACAGTCAATAGACATACAATCATAAAATTACATTAAAACTATGTAGGACATCACTAAATACTTCATAATAACAACCATATGTTAAAAGTGGTGGTGTTTCCCTTTAACACCCCCTCACCCTTCCCCCATCCCCAGCCTACCCACTTCCCTCCCCCAATCCTAGTCAAGCCAACCCTCCTCTGTCCTCTGCCGAGCATCATCCAGATATTAAGCATGCTTCACGGACCAGAGTAGGAGCGCTGATCTAGGATCAGTTTAGCCTTTTACGTCATCATGAATAAGATTATATGAACAGGGGGGAAAAGATCCTAGATCAGCACTTCTGCTCTTAGACACTTTATGAAAACAGGCCTATATGAATGATCTATTAAATGTTCCTTACAGAGAAAGGCAAACACAGAGACTATTTTGAAATTGAGATGTAGTGAGGTAAATGTACTCTATTTGTTCCACCCCAGTAAACAGGGGAAGGCCTAGGGACATTAAACATTCCCATAAGGCCCCACGAAGGGTTTCAAAATCAAATCAAATGTATTTGTCACATACACATGTGCAGATGTTAATGCGAGTGTAGCGAAATGCTTGTGCTTCTAGTTCCGACAATGCAGTAATAACCAACGAGTAATCTAACCTAACAATTCCAAAAACTACTACCTTATACACACAAGTGAAAAGGGATAAAGAATACGAACGGCATAGGACGGCATAGGCAAGATAGAACGGATAGGCAAGATAGAACGGCATAGGCAAGATGGAGTAGATGGTATAGAGTACAGTATATACATATGAGATGGGTAATGTAGGGTATGTAAACAAAGTGGCATAATTTAAAGTGGCTAGTGATACATGTATTACATAAAGATGCAGTAGATGATAGAGTACAGTATATACATATACATATGAGATGAGTAATGTAGGGTATGTAAACATTATATTAATAGCATTTTTTAAAACCTGTTGCAACTCTAGGGGCAGTATTTTCATTTTTGGAGAAAAAAAAATCCCGTTTTAAACTGGATATTTTGTCAGGACAAGATGCTAGAATATGCATATAATTGACAGCTTTGGATAGAAAACACTCTAACGTTTCCAAAACTGTAAAGATATTGTCTGTGAGTATAACAGAACTGATGTCGCAGGCAAAAGCCTGCGTTCCAATGAGTCCCTATTGAGCTGTGAATGTGCCATCAACAAGCTTACGCTTTCTACGTATTCCCCAAGGTGTCTACAGCATTGTGACGTAGTTTTACGCATTTATGTTGAAGAATAGCCGTAGGCGGCTACATTGCGTAAGTGGTCACATGGTGGCTCCGAGAGAGATTCTCGGTAAAATACAGAGGTAGCCATTACTCCAATCGGTCCTACTGAAAAACGAATTGTCCCGACGGATATATTATCGAATAGATATTAGAAAAACACCTTGAGGATTGATTATAAACAACGTTTGCCATGTTTCTGTCTATATTATGGAGCTAATTTGGAATGATGCGTTGTGCAGACCTCACTACCCTCTGGAGAGCCTTACGGTTGTGGGCGGAGCAGTTGCCGTACCAGGCGGTGATACAGCCCGACAGGATGCTCTCGATTGTGCATCTGTAGAAGTTTGTGAGTGCCTTTGGTGACAAGCCAAATTTCTTCACCCTCCTGAGGTTGAAGAGGCGCTGCTGCTCCTTCTTCACGACGCTGTCTGTGTGGGTGGACCAATTCAGTTTGTCCGTGATGTGTACGCCAAGGAACTTAAAACTTACTACCCTCTCCACTACTGTCCCGTCGATGTGGATAGGGGGGTGCTCCCTCTGCTGTTTCCTGAAGTCCACAATCATCTCCTTTGTTTTGTTGACGTTGAGTGTGAGGTTATTTTCCTGACACCACACTCCGAGGGCCCTCACCTCCTCCCTGTGGGCCATCTCATCGTTGTTGGTAATCAAGCCTACCACTGTAGTGTCGTCCGCAAACTTGATGATTGAGTTGGAGGCGTGCATGGCCACGCAGGAATATATACGGCTGTGATTATAATCGAAGAGAATTCCCTTGGTAGATAATGCGGTCAACATTTGATTGTGAGGAGTTCTAAGTCAGGTGAACAGAAGGACTTGAGTTCCTGTATGTTGTTATGATCACACCACGTCTCGTTAATCATAAGGCATACCCCCCCGCCCCTCTTCTTACCAGAAAGATGGTTGTTTCTGTCGGCGCGATGTGTGAAGAAACCAGATGGCTGCACCGACTCTTTCCATTATCAAGAACTGTGTCGGTGAGTTAAGTTTTACGCATGCTCAGTTGTTGGATCTTGAGCTCTGCGCAAGTGGAAATCTACCACTGGGTAAAAACTGGTTGAATCAACATTGTTTCCATGTCATGTCACAAATCATTTAATCAACGTGGAAAACTGATTGGATTTGAAAAAAGTCAGGGATTTTTTTTTTCCACACGACTTTTAACCTAAATCCAATGACAGGGTGCATTTATTTGTTGATTTCACGTTAGTTGACAAATAGACATTAAACTCACATCTATGCCCAGTGGGATTTAAAAAAATAAATATTTAACCTTTATTTAACCAGGCAGGCTAGTTGAGAACAAGTTCTCATTTACAGAGGTATGCCTCTGTTGTGGGGAAAAGTCCACAATGCAACTGACATTAAATGTGGAAAATTAGACTTTTAGATATCTTGGCCATCAAGTCTTAATTTCTATGCCATTGTAGGCTACTGTAGTCTACCATTTGATACAATACATGTTGAAATGAAGAGATCACTGGAGTCCTTGCAAATCAATTTATTCCACTTGTGTAGCCTAAATAGAACTTGCAAACTGATTTAAGAAATAGCCTATAACTTCAGTTTATTGCTGTTGTAGCCTTGTGTTATTATGCAATTATTAATACTCATGATTAGTTAATTAAATTGGAAGTTAGCGATTGTGATCATGGTCACAGCTCTATCGCAATTGGCGATCAGTTGTTAGAATGCATTAAATTGACGGTAACTGTCAGGCTACAGGTAAAAATCAATAAACATAGGCTGTTGTTGACAAGCATATTCAGCTCATATCTATATTATTAATATTTGATTCAGTGATTGAAATGATGACCCCATCTGTAGTAGGTCTGGGTGTAGCTGGTGCAGAGGAGTCAGGCGCAGGACAGCAGAGATGAGTAATAAAAGTAACTTTACTCAAAATGACCAAAATAAATGTAGTAATACCAAGCCCACACAATAGGTGTCACGTTCTGACCTTAGTTCTTTTGTTATGTCTTTGTTTTAGGTTGGTCAGGGCGTGAGTTGGGGTGGGTTGTCTATGTTCGATTTTCTATGTTGTGTTTTGCGTTTGGCCTGGTATGATTCTCAATCAGAGGCAGGTGTCGTTAGTTGTCTCTGATTGAGAATCATACTTAGGTAGCCTTTTCCCACTTGTGTTTCGTGGGTGATTGTTTTCTGTCTTTGTGTATGTCACCAGACAGGACTGTTTCGTGTCGTGTCATTCTCTTTGTTATTTTTGTTTTAGTGTTCTGTGTTTAATAAATTCATCATGAACATGTACCACGCTGCGTATTAGTCCTCCGATCCTTGCTACTCCTCCTCAGAAGAGGAGGAAGACGAGCATTACAATAGGACCGAAAAACATAAAACAAACACGCACAAAAACCATGGGGAAAACAGAGGGTTAAATAATGAACATGTAATTGGGGAATTGAAACCAGGTGTGTAAAACAAAGACAAAACTAATGGAAAATGAAAAGTGGACCGGCGATGGTTAGAAGGCCGGTGACGTCGACCGCCGAACACCGCCCGAACAAGAGAGGGACCAACTTCGGCGGAAGTCGTGACACATCCTCAGTAGCATATTCCAATATTAGCCTATAAGCTATTGGGCAACACAACAACTTTCTTGTCTGAAATGAGATGTTGGCCTAATCGGCGCTATAGGCTACCTGCATCTGCGAAGAAAACTATGGCAAAGTTGAATTACAGTCATAAACCCAGATGTAATTCAATAGCCTAGGCCTATTGAAATGGCATGTCAATTACGCGAATAGGCTTAGCTATTTGCATTATCCATTTATATCAGTTTTTTGTCTTAACGTCAGGCAAAGGTCACTTCCAGAAAATAACATTTGTTTTTTGTAGTTCGTCCCAGTGTTTATTGTGCAGAGATTTTGAGATCTTCTGTCCAACTTTAACCACTTAAACTCTGCTATAGGATTTATCTATAATATCTATAATATCATCTATAATATATATTTCTATAATTTAGCCCAAACAACTACCTCTTCCCCTACTGTATTTATTTATTTTGCTCCTTTGCACCCCATTATTTCTATTTCTACTTTGCACATTCTTCCACTGCAAATCTACCATTCCAGTGTTTTACTTGCTATATTGTATTTACTTCGCCACCATGGCCTTTTTTTTTGCCTTTACCTCCCTTATCTCACCTCATTTGCTCACATCGTATATAGACTTATGTTTCTACTGTATTATTCACTGTATGTTTGTTTTACTCCATGTGTAACTCTGTGTTGTTGTATGTGTCGAACTGCTTTGCTTTATCTTGGCCAGGTCGCAATTGTAAATGAGAACTTGATCTCAACTTGCCTACCTGGTTAAATAAAGGTGAAATAAAACAAATCTACAGTTATGCACATGTGCAAAATGGATTTATTTACAATCGATAACAGTAAAACAAGTTAAATCGACATGCATTGATGGAAATGATCTGGCAAGATTAATATGCGCAAAATATATTTTGTCTTCTGACATATGCAAATGACTTTAGTACGTCACATTAACTCGCAATAATCATTTTAATGGAAACCGAATTTTGCTTCTTATGTCTCTACAAGTTCCATTGACATTCATCCTTAATTTGCTCAACATTATGGAAAAGGGGTTTTTGACTGTCCTCATCCTCCATGTATTTTTCCCTCATTGTCTGTTTCTCATATTCGTTTGTTTATGTCAAAAGCCAACATGCAGCTCTCTGAATGACACTTTAATTTGTAAATTTAACATATGAAACATGAAAATACCATTATAGGTAAAGTTAAAATCCAAACCGGTCTGTAAATGAATACTGGTATATCGTTTTTTACGGGTTATCACCCAGTCCTACCCCTCTCTCTCTCAGGGGTGA
The DNA here is from genome assembly GCF_057628025.1 of Oncorhynchus mykiss. NCBI lineage: Eukaryota > Metazoa > Chordata > Actinopteri > Salmoniformes > Salmonidae > Oncorhynchus > Oncorhynchus mykiss. The sequence goes on along the minus strand of NC_143033.1, from coordinate 46,055,972 downwards.
GGTTAATGAGTCTGCTGTAATTTGTTTCCTCATCCCCCCCCTCCACGCCCCTACCCTCCCTGGTGTGTTGACTGGTTATGCAAGTGCCCCTTTGGGAGGTGTGTGGGCGTTGTGGGGATAGTAGAGGTTGTGAGAGAACGACCTCTATTCTCTCTCTCTCTCTTTTAAAAAAAAATGTGGTTATTAGTGTTTGAATGCTGTAATAATACCACAGTCTGTGTCTTTATACATCTGTGTTCTTATAGAATGAAACATCTGACTAAATGCACTTATGTGTGAATAAATATGCTATGGTATAAGCAGATATCATTATACATTACAGTATCCATATCACTATCCACCATAATGCCACTTTGTAGATGCTTTGACATGTCCATCCAAAGCGACGTACAGTACAGTAAGTGGATAACTGTTGAGTTTGTGTGTGCATGTGATCCCTTCGGGAATTCAACTCACAACCTTTGCATTGCTAACACCATGCTCTCTCCAAATGAGCCACCCACCAAACCATGATTAGGACATACAACGTTACTAGTTTAGTCTGCTTCCGTACATGAATGATTCATAAAGTCTGTTTCGTTTGGTCCAGTCTGTTTCACCCTTGCTAGTGAATCATTGGACACTGTTCAACCCATTGGACACTGTAAAACTCACCAATAAATAGACATATGATACAGTCCACTACAATACAGTCTCTATACAGTACATGCTATTGTGAAATGTGATGACATTCCACCTCAGCAATTATATCTCCATCTTTTCCCTGAGCCCTGGCCATAATGAAAGAGACAGCTAGTGACAGAGGGAGAGAGAGAAAGAACAAGCGTAACCTCCCTCCGTCCATCTGAGTTGACCTCCTGACCCTTAGCTTCTCTGCCTGGCCTGTAACGATGACAGACTATTATTAGAGTCTATCTTTACTGGCCACCAGCCTCTCACCTCCTTCGCCCGTTACACTGTACACCACATTGGGACCAGGAAGAGAGACTGTGTATGTGTGTGTGTCAGCAGCTGACGTGATGAGGAACCTCAGGAGGTGAGGGAAAAGCCTCCCCCTACACACACACACACACACACACACACACACACACACACACACTAAGCATCCAATCCCAGTCTGGATCAGCTGCCATAGTGCGGCTCCAAATGGCCAGTCACTTTCCGATCAGAAGCTTTTCAGTGTTTGCAGGGCGTGTGCGTCTGTGTGTGTTTGTGTGTGTGTGTGACTGGACAAATTTATTGAGGATTGAGCTTGTACTAGTTTGGCCATATGATGTCTATGGAATAGTAAAATGTATCTGTGCAACTGTAGCAGAGGGGATTTGGAATCACTCTCCTGACGAGGTAGCACCGTGTGAGACAAGGTTATTATAGTAAACAAAAACTGATACTTAAAATGAAAACTATCATGAAATAACAATTTAGTAAACTGAAATAAAATAATTAACAAAGCCTTTTTTTAAAGGGGGGGGGGGGGGGGGGGTCAATGCAAATAGTCTGGGTAGCCATTTCATTAGCTGTTCAGCAGTCTTATTGCTTGGGGGTAGAAGACCTTAAGAAGCCTTTTGGACCTGCGAGAATAGTCTATGACTAGGGTGACTAGGGCGGCGGGAGTCTTTGGCAATTTTTAGGGCCTTCCTCTGACACCGCCTGGTATAGCGGTCCTGGATGGCAGGAAGCTTGGCCCCAGTGATGTACTGGGCTGTACGCACTACCCCCTGTAGCATCTTGCTGTCAGAGGCCGAGCAGTTGCTATACCAGGCAATGATGCAACCAGTCAGGATGCTCTCAATGGTGCAGCTGCAGAACCTTTTGAGTTTCTGAGGACCCATGCCAAGTCTTTTTCAGGGAGTATAAGAGGGGACTAAGCACGCACCCCTGAGGGGCCCCTGTGTTGAGGATCATCGTGGCAGATGTGTTGTTGCCTACCCTTACCACCTGGAAGTGGCTCATCAGGAAGTCCAGGATCCAGTTGCAGAGGGAGGTGTTTAGTCCCAGGGCCCTTAGCTTAGTGATGAGCTTGGAGGGCATTATGGTGTTGAACACCGAGCTGTAGTCAATGAACAGCATTCTCACATAGGTGTTCCTTTTGTCCAGGTGGGAAAGGGCAGTATGGAGTGCAATAGAAATTATGTCTTCTGTGGATATGTTGGGGCGGTATGCAAATTGGAGTGGGTCTAGGGTTTTTGGGATGATGGCGTTGATGTTTTTATTTTTTTATTCCACCTTTATTTAGCCAGTGCAGTTGAGAACACGTACTCATTTACAACTGCAACCTGGATGTGAGCCATAACCAACCTTTCAAAGCACTTCATGGTTATAGAGTGCTACGGGTCAGTTGTCATTTAGGCAGGTTACCTTAGTGTTCTTGGGCGCAGGGATTATGGTGGTCTGCTTGAAATATGTAGGTATTACAGACTCGGTCAGGGACAGGTTGAAAATGTCAGTGAAGACATATTCAACCTGTCAGCGCATGATTAGAGTCCTGGTAATACAAATGTTGACCTGTTTAAAGGTCTTACTCACATCGGCTACGGAAGGCATGATCACACAGTTGTCCGGAACAGCTGGTGCTCTCATACGTGCTTCAGCGTTGCTTGCCTTGAAGTGCACAAGTCACATAGCCGGTCTAGTAGGCTCGTGTTACTGGGCAGCTCTCGGATGGGCTTCCCTTTGTAGTCCGTAATAGTTTGCAAGCCCTGCCACATCCGACGAGCGTTGGAACCGGTGTAGTAGGATTCAATCTTAGTCCTGTATTGACGCTTTGCCTGTTTGATGGTTTGTCGGAGGGCATATCAGGATTTCTTATAAGCGTCCGGGTTAGAGTCCCGCTCCTTGAAAGCAGCAACTCTACCCTTTAGTTCAGTACGAATATTGCCTGTAATCCATGGCTTCTGGTTGGGGTATGTACATATGGTCACTGTGGGGACGACATCATTGATGCATTTATTTATGAAGCTGGTGACTGATGTGGTATACTCCTCAATGCCACCGGATGAATCCCAGAACATATTCCAGTCTGTGCTAGCAAAACAGTCCTGTGGCTTAGCATCCGCGTCATCTGACCACTTCCGTATTGAGCGAGTCACTGGTACTTCCTGCTTTAGTATTTGCTTGGAAGCAGAAATCAGGCGGATATAATTATGGTCAGATTTGCCAAATGGAGGGCGAGGGAGAGCTTTGTATACGTCTCTGCGTGTGGGGTAAATGTGGTCTCGAGTTTTTACCCCTCTGGTTGCACATGTAACAAGCTGATAGAAATGAGTTAAAACGGATTTAAGTTTCCCTGCATTAATGTCCCTGGCCACCAGGAGCGCTGCTTTTGGATTAGCATTTTCTTGTCTGCCTATTACCTTATACAGCTCGTTGAGTCCGGTGTTATTGCCAGCTTGTGGGGGTAAATAGGCAGCTACAAAAAATATAGATAAACTATCTTGGTAAATAGTGTGGTCTACAACTTATGAGATACTTTACCTCAGGTGAGCAAAACCTTGAGACTTCCTTAATATTTGATTTTGCGCACCAGCTGTTATTGACAAATAGACAAATGCCACCCCTTGTCTTACCGGAGGCAGCTGTTCTATCTTGCCGATGCACTAAAAACCAGCCAGCTGTATGTTATTCATGTCGTCGTTCAGCCACGACTTGGTGAAACATAAGATACTACAGTTTTTAATGTCCCATTGGTAGGATGGTCTTGAATGGAGCTCATGCAGTTTATTCTGCAATGATTTCACGTTGGCCAATAGGACGGATGGTGGAGGCAGGTTACCAACTCGTGGACCAATTCTCACAAGGCACCCGGACCTGCGTCCCCTGTGTCGGCGTATGTCTTTAATGCGAATGATGGGGATTTGGGCCTGGTCCGATATCATCAGTAAATCCTTCGCATCTGTCTCGCTAAAAAAAAATCTTTGTCCAGTTTGAGGTGAGTAAACGCTGTTCTGATATTTGTATTTATATTTATTATGGACTCTTACTGGGGTCGGCAAAATTAAGGCAGTTTATACAATTAAAAAACATTACAATACATTCACAGAATTCACAACACACTGTGTGCCCACCACTACCACATATCTACAGTACAAAATCCATGTGTACGTGTGTGTATAGTGCGGATGTTTTCGTGTGTGTGTATGCATGTGTCTGTGCCTGTGTTTGTGTTGCTTCACAGTCCCCGCTGTTCCATAAGGTGTATTTTTATCTGTTTTTTAAAAACCTAATGTTACTGCTTGCATCAGTTACTTGATGTAGAATAGAGTTCCATGTAGTCATGTCTCTGTAGTACTGTGCACCTCCCATAGTCTGTTCTGGACTTGGGGAAAGAGACCTCTTGTGGCATGTGTTGTGGGGTATGCATGGTTGTACGAGCTGTGCACCAGTAGTCCAAACAGACAGCTCAGTGCATTCAACATGTCAATACCTCTCATAAATACAAGCAGTGATGAAGTCAATCTCTCCTCCACTTTGAGCAAGGAGAGATTGAAATGCATATTATTAATATTAGCTCTCTATTTACATCCAAGGGCCAGTCGTGCTGCCCTGTCCATTGCAATTTTCCTAAGGCCCTTTTTGTGGCACTTGACCATACGACTGAACAGTAGTCCAGGTGCAAAAAAACTAGGGCCTGTAGGACCTGCCTTGTTAGTGCTGTTAAGGAGGCAGAGCAACGCTTTATTATGGACAGAATTCTCCCCATCTTAGCTGCTGTTGCAGAGAAATTATGGTGGGATGAGGGTTATGGTCATGATGATGATGGTGATAGTTATGGTCATGATGATGGCTATGGTCATGCATGTGATGGTGCTTATGGTCATGATGATGATGTTATAAATTGTATGTGGTAGAATTGAAGAGGTTCAATTCTGTTGCATGTTGCTGTTGCTTTGAACTGACACTCTTACATACTTTGTATGCTACACTGTAGATACTGTAAGTCAACTAGCCAGAGACAGAGGCCTACTTGTTCAATGTATCTCTGTCATAAGAAATCACACACTACACACACATTCACATCGTTATTTTCTCAGGCAGGTTGAAGTGGATGTGGAGAGAGGCTTGAGAAGCTGATTCGCAGTGAGATGCCCTTGACATTTCCAGACATCTCATGGTGGCTCAGTAAGAGGCCAATTCAGACTAAATGTACGCCTTTCCTACGCATGACTTTCCTATGCACTTCTCAGCAGTTAGTATTCAGATTTACCTTATGCAGGTAACGCACTTTGCAGGTGTGGCTCCCTTGCGCACACTGAATAACATTTAATTTAACCACAGAAAACCCTCCCACTTGCTGGCCAACAAGATTTTGTTGTGGAGTTTTAATTTAATAGGGTTTTCAGTACATTTATCTTAATCCATTCCTTTAAAAACGGTGTACCTTTTAATTAGAATTTTGTCAACACACACAAGAATATATCGAGAGAACGGGTTCAGAATATTAGGGATCAATGAAATAAAGTATGGAGTGATGTCAGTGCCAACATAACTTGTATTTGAATTCCATTATTCAGAATTTGTATTAGGGTATTGCATTTGAATGTCATATTTTTTATTTGTAATGAATTCATAAAAATTGAATATTCAAATTCAATATTTACACTGAGTGTATAAAACATTAAGGATATCTTCCTAATATTAAGTTGCACCCCACCCTTTTTCCCTCAGAAAAGCCTCATTTCATCGTGGCATTGACTCAAGGTGTTGAAAGCGTTCCACAGGGCTGCTGGCCCATGTTGACTCCAATGCTTCCCACAGTGGTGTCAAGTTGGCTGGATGTCCTTTGGGTGGTGGACCTTTCTTGAAAACAGGAAACTGTTGAGTGTGACAAACCCAACATCGTTGCAGTTCTTGACACAAACTGATGCGCTTGGCACCTACATCCATGCCCCGTTCAAAGGAACTTAAATGTTTAGTCTTGCCCATTCAACCTCTGAATGGCACACATGCACAATCCATGTCTCAACTGTCTCAAGGCTTAAAAATCCTTCTTTAACCTGTCTCCTCCCCTTCATCTACACTGATTGAATTGGATTTAACGTGACATCAATAAGGGATCATAGCTTTCAAACTGGTCAGTCTATGTCATGAAAAGAGCAGGTGTCCTTAATGTCTTGTACACTCAGTGTATATATATTCAGTTTCAATATGGTATAGATTGCATGTATTGTCTGTGTAGGAAGTTTACACAAGTTTATCAATGTTTAATATATTCAACTTATCAGATACATTCAGTTTTCAAATACAGTTCTCTAAATTCAGATCTAAAACCAGACAACATCCTGGTACCTTCCCAGGCAGGGAAGGTAGAGGAGAACAGATTCAAACGCCCTCTCTCTATAGAGTAAAATCCCAAGAGACTTGCAGCTGTAATTGCTGCAAAAGGTGGCTCTGCAAAGTATCGACTGAGGGGATTAATTGTTATGCGCGCTCAAGTTCAGTTTGTCTTATTTGTTTGTTTCACAATAAAATAGATTTTGCATCTTCAAAGTGGTAGGCATGTTGTGTAAATCAAATGATACAAACCCCCCAAAATCTATTTTAATTCCAGGTTGTAAGGCAACAAAATAAGAAAAATGCCAAGGGGGTGAATACTTTTGCCAGCCACTGTACATGTGCCAAGGACCTATTCCTTTGTACCATGGGCTACCAAACCCAGCAGGCGTAGATGCGGGAGATGAGGTGTCCTGGTGAAATTGAGGCAAAGAAAAGGGCGCTCCCCTCTGTTTTATTTGGCAAATGTCCAGTCACTCGAGAATAAGATGGATGAGCTTCGTTCGAGAGTCTCCAATCAGAGCGCTGCAATATAACGTCTTACTGAAACATGGCTGGATGACGCAATATATTCTCTATGCAGCGGCAGGATTGTTCAGCGGCGACGTCGAAAGGAGGCAGTTTTTTATGTTTTTTGAAAAATAACAACTGGTGTGCTGATTCAAGTGTGAAGGAAATGGCAAACTTTTGTTCACCTGAAAATAAAATACCTCATGGTAAGCTGCAGACCTTTTTATCTACCAAGAGTTCTAATTATCACGGCTGTCTACATCCCACCCCAAGCCAACGCCACTCTGTCACTCAAACTGTATGGGGCCATAAACAAACAAGAAACCGCTCACCATGCTGCAGCATTTCTGATGGGCGGAGACTTTAACGCGGGGAGAAACCGTCCTACCAACACAAATCCTATTACACTGTCTCCGACGCGTGTCATATGTGGCAGGGCTTGCAGACGATAACGGATTATGAAGGGAAACCCAGCCAAGAGTTGCAGAACTCCCAAACAAGCCAAATGCCTTTTATGCTCGCTTTCGAGGAATATAACACTGCCTTGCGGGAAAGCCCCTGTTTTTCCCGATGACTGTGTGATCTCGCTCTCCATGGCTGATGTGGGCAAAATGTTTAAAAAGGTAACAATCACAAGACCGCCGGGCCAGATGGAATACCAGGGCGCTTCTCAAAGCATGTGCAGACCAGCTGGCAAGCGTCTTCAGACATTTTCAATCTCTCCTCGTCCCAGTCTGTAATCCCAACATGTTTTAAACTGACCACCATTATCCCTGTTCCTAATAGCTGCCTAAATGACTATTGCCTTGTTGCATTCACAGCCGCATTTATGAAGTGCTTTGAAAGGCTGGTCATGACACATCAACACCATCATCCCAGACCCACTCCAAATCGCATACCGCCCCAACAGATGACAATCTCAATTGCACTTCACACTGCCCTCTCCCACCTGGACAAGAGGGGAAATAACTGAGAATGCGGTTGTTGCGTACACCTCTAGGAAGAGGGAACGTAACACCCTGCTACAACTCAACTCCCTGTGGAGTGAAAGCGGTATGGGACTGTAAGTGCGAGTAAGGATGACAAGAGGCAGAGAATGACCGTTTACAGGGAATTTATTCCGTCACACGGTAATTTTGGGGAAAAGGGGCTGGACGGAACCCAATCAAAGAAAGTAAATGTCAAAGCCCCCCTCTCCTACCTTACCTGCCTCCCCACTACTTACCTAACCTATCCTCTCCTACTTTACCTGCCTCCCCACTACTTACCTAACCTACCCTCTCCTACCTTACCTGCCTCTCCACTACTTACCTAACCTACCCTCCCCTCTTCTACCTTACCTGCCTACCCACTACTTACCTAACCTACCCTCTCCTACTTTACCTGCCTCCCCACTACTTACCTAACCTACCCTCTCCTACCTTACCTGCCTCTCCACTACTTACCTAACCTACCCTCCCCTCTTCTACCTTACCTGCCTACCCACTACTTACCTAACCTACCCTCTCCTACCTTACCTGCCTACCCACTACTTACCTAACCTCTCCTACCTTACCTGCCTCCCCACTACTTACCTATCCTACCTTACCTGCCTACCCGCAATTTACCTAACTAGCACCACCTGGCGCACTAACCAAAAAACAGCGGGTGGTTTGCCCAGGTCTTGCCTAGTGTATATACTACGGGTATATGTATGCCCGCAGGCCTCTTGCCTAAGCACTCCCAAGGTGCCTTCCTCTTCCCCCCCTGGGAACAAAAACAGAAGAACAAAAACAATTTGAATAATCAAAACACTGCGTCCTATTTACACACACGGGACATACTAATAAGCTCTCCCTCTCTGCAACAACCAACATAGGACACACTCATCTTCTCTCTCCTAACAACCAACACAGGATATCACCCTCATCTCTCTTCTCTCAGCAATCATCTCTTCTGAGCAACAGAACTCTGGCTTATATAGCTGGAGAAGGAGTTGGTAATGGGATACAGCTGTATCCTGACAAGGGGGCGCGGTCAGCTCTCCAATTTGCAATGGGGGCCGACCAATCAGATACTTGGGGGAATTCAGGAAGTCATCCTGAAACACACACATACAAATACACAAACCACAACATAGAAACTGGGGAACGTAACAGCTGTTCATAGACTACAGCTCAGCATTCGACACCATAGTCCTCTCCAAGATCATCACCAAGCTGGAGATCCTGGGACTGAACCCCAGGTGGTGAGAGTAGGCAACAACACCTCCGCCACGCTGACCCCCAACAAGTTCTGGCATGCTTCTCCCCATGCCTAAATGTAAGGTCAGAATATGCATATAGAGAAGTCAATTTACACATACATAACTCAGGTATGAATTCCCCTCAAAGAGCATAAAACCTTATTATTTCACCACCCCCCCCCCCCCCCCCCCCCTCTTCCTCTCCCTCTTTCTCGAGATGATGGACTTCCCTTCAATCCAGACGGTGGATTTTTGCCTCTCCCAACCTCCCTCACTCTATTTCTCTCTCTCCATCCCACTCACTCCTTCTCTCTCTCCCTCTCAATTTCATTTTAAGGGATTTATTGGCATTGGGAACATAAGTTAACAATGCCAAAGCAAGTGAAGTAGATAATAAACAGAAGTGAAATAAACAATAAAAATGAACAGTAAACATTACACTCACAGAAGTTCCATAAGAATAAAGACATTTACAATATGTATATTATGTCTATATACAGTGTTGTAACAATGTGCAAATAGTTAAAAGTACAAAAGGGAAATGATCTAAACATAAATATGGGTTGTATTTACAATGGTGTTTGTTCTTCACTGGTTGCAATTTTCTTGTGGTGACAGGTCACAAATATTGTGGCTGTGACGGCACACTGTGGTATTTCACCCAATAGATATGGGAGTTTATCAAAATCGGGTTTGTTTTCAAATTCTTTGTGGATCTGTGTAATCTGAGGGAAATATGTGTCTCTATGGTCGCACATTTGGCAGAAGGTTACAAAGTGAAGTTCATTTTACACCTCATTTTGTGGGCAGAGTGCACATAGCCTGTCTTTTCTTGAGAGCCAGGTCTGTCTACGGCGGCCTAACTCAATAGCAAGTCCATGCTGACTGAGTCTGTACACAGCCAAAGCTTTCCTTACGTTTGGGTCAGTCACAGTAGTCAGTTATTCTACCACTGTGTACTCTCTGTTTAGTGCGAAATAGCATTCTAGTTTTCTCTGTTTTTGTGTTAATTCTTTCCAATCTGTCAAGTAATTATCTTTTTGTTTCCATATGATTCGGTTGGGTCTAATTGTGTTGCTGTCCTGGGGCTCTTTGGGTCTGTTTGTTTTTGTAAGCAGAGCCCCAGGACCAGCTAGCTTAGGGGACTCTTCTCCAGGTTCCTCTCTCTGTATGTCACGCCTTGACCATAGAGAGCCTTTTTATTCTTTATTTTGGTTAGGTTGGGGTGTGACTAGGGTGGGTAATCTAGGTTGTTTATTTCTATGTTGGCCTGGTATGGTTCCCAATCAGAGGCAGCTGTTTATCGTTGTCTCTGATTGGGGATCATATTTAGGCAGCCATTTCCACACTGTGTTTTGTGGGATCTTGTTTATGTGTAGTTGCCTGTGAGCATGGCATTGACAGCACGTTTAGTTTGTGCTTTATTGTTTTGTGCGTTTCACTTCAATAAATATGTGGAACCCATGTCACGCTGCGCTTTGTTCCGAATGTTCTTACGACGGTCGTGACACTATAGGGGATGGCTTTGTTATGGAAGGTTTGGGTATCGCTTCCTTTTAGGTCGTTGTAGAATTTAACGTCTCTTTTCTGGATTTTTCTGGATTTTTGAATTTTTCTGGATTTTGATAATTAGAGGGTATCAGCCTAATTCTGCTCTGCATGCATTATTTGGTGTTTTATGTTGTACACAGGATATTTTTGCAGAATTCTCTCTCCCTCTTCCTCGCCCTTCCTCTCTCCATCTCTCCTTCCCTCGCTCTCTGTGTTTTTGGAACGTGCGCTCGGTGTAATTCCGCTGAATCGGCTAATTCGCCGGGTGCTGCCTTGTGATGATGCACAGTAATTCTCCCAATGAGAAATAACAGAAATAAATAGTCAGGAATCCTTGGCATTTTGGAAGTTCCCGAGGGGAGTGGGTTGGATGACATACTGTATAAAAGATACAGTAGAGAGAGAGATGGAGAGGAGAGAGTTTCACGTTTTAATGTTACGTGCACAAGTGCAGTGAAATGCCTTTCTTGCAAACTCAAAGCCCCACAATGCAATAATCAATATCAACGTTGCACTAAAAATAAGAACACAGGGAAAGTAAGAAGCTGTGTACAGGGTCCGTTCCAATACCATGTTTACAATTTGCAGAGAAAGAGGGAGAAAGGGAGGAATGAGTTAGGGAGGGAAGAAGAGAGGGAGAGCGAAAGAGAGAGGGAAAGAAAGGAGGGAGAAACAAAGAATAGGGTGGGAAAGGAGGGAGCAGAAGACTAGCGGAATAAGAGAGGAGTAAAATTTCCCCTTTTGTACTATTTGCGCATCGTTATAACACTGTACCTAGCCATAATATGACATTTGAAACGTCTCTATTCCGTTGACTTTTGTGAGTGTAATGTTTGCTGTTCATTTTTGATTGTTTTATTTCACTTTTGTTTATTATCTATTTCACTTGCTTTGGCAATGTAAACACATGTTTCCCATGCCAATAAAGCCCTTTGAATTGAATTTTGAGAGAGAGACTCCTCTTTTACAGTAGCTCAGAGGTCTGTGATGGGTGAGAAATCTGTTTGGAACATCTGGGGTGTGATGTTGTGCCATGGCGTTTAAAACCTCTTAAGGATCGGACCAATTTTTTTAATTTTCACCTAAAATGACATACCCAAATTGAACTTCCTGTAGCTCAGGACTTGAAGCAAGGATATACATATTCTTGATACCATTTGAAAGGAAACACTTTGAAGTTTGTGGAAATATGAAATTAATGTAGGAGAATATAACACACTAGATCTGGGAAAGATAATACAAAGAAAAAAACATTATATTACATGTTTTATTATTTTTGAAATGGAAAAGAAAAGCCACAATTTATTATTATCAGTTAAGGTGCAATGAACGATTGATTGTATGTGCAAAGTTTTAGGCTTATCCAATGAACCATTGCATTTCTGTTCAAAATGTTATACATTTTCAAGTTCATAACTGTGCACTCTCCTCAAACAATAGCATGGTATTATTTCACTGTAATGGCTACTGTACATTGGACAGTGCAGTTAGATTAACAATTTTTTAAGCTTTATGCCCATATCAGATATGTCTATGTCCTGGGAAATGTTCCTGTTACTTTCAACCTTATGCTAATCACATTAGTGCACGTTAGCTCAACCGTCCCGCGGGGGGGATACCGATCTGTCTTTCTGCATACATACCGATCGACCGACCACAGGACAGGCAGGCTGAGCTGAGCACCAGATGCAGGCAGGCAGGCAGGCAGACAGGCAGGCAGACAGGCAGGCAAGCAGAAGGAGGGGCGGACGGATAGACACACAGACAGAGGTATTCTGCAGTCGCATGCCACCTCGTATTCCATCCTCTATCCCCCTCTTGATTTCCTGTTTCTCTCTACTCCTCTCTCCCTCACCTCACCCCCCTCTCTCTCTCCAGTTCTCCTCCTCTCACTCCCCTTCTTTCATGTCTCCTCTCTCTTTTCTTTTCCTCTCCAAGAGGAGCTAAGGGTGGATTAATGAGGCACACACACCAGATGATGCTTCTTTCCTTCCTTCCCTCCATCCTTCCCTCCTTCCTTCCTGGTAAAGAATGTTCAAAGTTTTGTAGCTTCTCTTTTTGAGCGAGAGAGAGAGATAGATTTGTGTAAGTTGGGGGCTAATGAGGACTTGCATAGAGTGATACTTCCAAGGACAGGACCTGAAAGTCAACCCATCCTCTATCTGGAGACATGATGCCCACTAAATGTTACAGAGGGCTAATGAGAGCAAGGCCTACAGTAAGGACGAGGACATGCTAGAGCATAGAGAGTGCAAGAGGAAGCCCTGGATAATCTTTTTTATTGGGAATTTGGCTGCTATGAGCGGAATGCTCATGGACCACAGCCAATCTGGCGGCAAAGAAAGCCGCATCTTTACTTTGGTGAGAAACACAGGTATATTGAATCCAGTCACTAAACACATTTTTCAATCATTTTGTTCATGGAGTCTTGTACTCAACCAGGACGTTAGTGCACGAACACACACTAATGTCCTGGACCAGCACCTAGGCCTGATCTAACGTTCCCCTGATTGACTTACACTCTACAATACTGTACCAAGGCCCATATTTTTCAGATATGCAATCCAACTGTCATAATGGGTTTCTTATGAACCATTTATGCAAATAAGGAACTATTAATCTCAGTTCGTTAGTGAAATATAATAAATAAATCAGCAGAATGTGGCAACTGAATCATGTGCTCAAGTAACTTTTATTTATTTCCGGTATCTAATGCATACAAAGCAGTCAGTCTGTTTTTTATGTATTGAATAGCATTAAGGCTGAGTCCCAAATAGCAACATTTGGTGCAAAACCTAAAAGGAGCCAAGCAAAACGTTCCATATTCACATCAACCAGCTATTTTGGGTAAAAAATGTATAGCTTCAATTTATAGCTTCAAACAGCATTAACCTAAAAAAAATGTATTTAACTTGATAGATATTTTGCTAATTTCGGTTAAAAATGTTGTACATTCTTAGATGTACACTACCGGTCAATTTAAAAAAAAAATAATAGTGAAGACATCAAAACTATGAAATAACAATATGGAAAAAGCAGCAGGAAAGCAGCCAACAAGTGCTCAGCATATGTGGGAACTCCTTCAAGACTGTTGATAAAGCATTCCAGGTGAAGCTGGTTGAGAGAATGCCAAGAGTGTGCAAAGCTGTCATCAAGGCAAAGGGTGGCTATTTGAATATAATATAAAATATATTTGGATTATGTTTAACACTTTTTTGGTTACTACATGATTCCATATGTGTTCGTAGTTTGATGTTTTCACTATTATTCTACAATGTAGAAAATAGTAAAAATGAAGAAAAATCCTTGAATGAGTAGGTGCTCTAAAACTTTTGACAGGTAGTGTAGGTGTAAAGTACTTGAAATGAAATGAAAACTCACACATTGACACACACACACATACTTTTTATTTCTATTTTTTTTTTTTTTATTTCACCTTTATTTAACCAGGTAGGCTAGTTGAGAACAAGTTCTCATTTGCAACTGCGACCTGGCCAAGATAAGGCATAGCAGTGTGAACAGACAACACAGAGTTACACATGGAGTAAACAATTAACAAGTCAATAACACAGTAGAAAAAAGGGGAGTCTATATATACATTGTGTGCAAAAGGCATGAGAAGGTAGGCAAATAATTACAATTATGCAGATTAACACTGGAGTGATAAATGATCAGATGGTTATGTACAGGTAGAGATTGGTGTGCAAAAGAGCAGAAATAAAAATAAATAAATAAAAACAGTATGGGGATGAGGTAGGTGAAAATGGGTGGGCTATTTACCAATAGACTATGTACAGCTGCAGCGATCGGTTAGCTGCTCGGATAGCAGATGTTTGAAGTTGGTGAGGGAGATAAAAGTCTCCAACTTCAGCGATTTTTGCAATTCGTTCATGAGTTTAGACCCATATAGATATATATTGTTCTATTTAATCAGTGGTGTACAGTACTTAAGTAAAAATACTTTAAAGTACTACTTAAGTAGTTTTTCGGGGTATGTGTACTTTACTTTACTATTTATATTTTTTACAACTTTTACTTTTACTCCACTGCATTCCTAAAGAAAAAAGGTACTTTTACTCCGGTCATTTTCCCTGACAGCCAAAAGTACTCGTTACATTTTGAATGCCAGGCAGGACACGAACATTGTCTAATTCACGCACTTATCAAGAGAACATCCCTGGTCATCCCTACTGCCTCTGATCTGGCGGACTCACTAAACAGAAATGCTTTGTTTGTAAATTATGACTGTCCGTAAATTTAAAAAACAAGAAAATCATGCCTTCTGGGTTGCTTAATGTAAATAATTTGAAATTATTTATTTTAGCGATTACATTTACTTTTAATACTTAAGTATATTTAAAACCAAATACTTTTTTACTTTTACTCAAGTAGTATTTTACTGGGTCACTTTTACTTGAGTCATTTTCTTTAACTCAAGTATGACAATTGGGTACTTTTTCCACCACTGTATTTAATTCTATGTTTAGACCACTGTGGGTCTTCGTTTGACTTAAACCGTTGGCTTTGCTGCATTGAACTCTGCAAGCAAAAAAACTATTTATCTTCCCATTCTCTGCTCCTTTCGTGTTAGATCAGAGGGCTGGAGGCTTTGTCATGCACTGAGGGTGTACAGAGACTACAGGGAACGGGGTTAAGGTGTGTGTTTTGGTGTAAAGTGGCACTCCTATGGGACATGGCTGGTGTTCTGTTTGGGTGAGCATGGGATTGAACTAAGAGAGAACTAATAGAGACAGAGAGAGAAACAGTGGGGAGGGAGGATGGGGGAGGGAGGGGGTAGAGAGGGAGAGAAGGGTAAAGAGGGACAGATAGAAAGAGGGGGAGGGGGAGAGAGAGAGAGAGAGCGGAAGGGATACAGAGAGAGAGAGAGAGAAAACGCTCCAGGGACAGAGGAGAGGAGGAGAGGCCTGATGTGGAGTGACAACTCCCTGACACCCCTCCCCCCTCAGTGACGTCCCTGCGCTGTCCGTATCCTAGAGTCTCCTAGAGTCAACACGGTGTGCGGTACTTGACAGTGGATCCACCATGGACAGGCCTGTAGTCTACAGTGTCCATCATGGACTGGACCATGGACTGCCCTGGATGTATGGCGGTCTCACTGTGGTGACAATAGTTCTGAACAGAGAGAGAGGCTGTATATAATATATGCCATTTAGCAGACACCCTTTATCCAAAATGACAGTAGCGCGTGCATACCTTTTCATATGCTCTACCAACTGAGCCACACAGGACCACAGGTGCAGTGAGCGAACCGTGAGAGAGGGATAGTGGCTTTAATGAATGATGTACATACTGTAACTCCTCTGTTTTAGTCCTGCAGTCTGCTACGACCTGCGTAGGTTTATAAAACGGTATGGCTGTAGCTCAACACTCTTTACATGGTGTCCTTTCCTTATCTTTTGTCCTGGATATATACTGTACATCCATCATATTCCTGTAACCTAACCAGTGCTTACAGCAGTGGGCATGAAAGACAGGAGACAAGTCAAAGAGGCTAGTGGATACGACAGGAACACAGCTCAGGCCCGCTGTGTCTTTTCTCCCCTCTCCGGCTGGAGGGAGGATGGCGGTAGAGGGGATAGATTAAGCTATTCCACGCGTGGTGGTTTGCTCAGCCCTACATTAAAAGGGGGATTGCGTTTGCTACACTCGCTAGCCTTCTTGTAAGAGCCTCAGGGCTGGTGTATGTGTCTGTTTGTGTGCCCGCATGCATCTACACATAGGCCTACAGAATGTGTGTGTGTACAGTATCTTATGCACACTAAATGCGCTCATGTTCAGGTCTAAGGGGAGTTGTGTGGCCAAAGCACCAGAATACATTGTCAAATAGCAGGTACCCGACAACACACTAAAGCCTCAGATGCTTTTCCACTTGTAAGGTGTCCATATTTGGTCAGTCGCACATCTCCTCACAGCAAAAAGCCCTGGGTTGTGTTAAGTAGGCATGAAATGGGAAGAAAAACGTTAGAACTGAGAGGTTCTATTTGACCTTGTCCAATTGGAAATGCTTGAATTTGTTTTCCGTCGCGTATCGTTTTTTCTGCGATATACTGTGATGAACACGACCCCGTTTTGTTCTGTTTTGTAGGGTTATGTTGCACTCCTGCTACATTTTGAAATGTTTATAAATCAGGAGACAGACAGACAGACAGACAGACAGACAGACAGACAGACAGACAGACAGACAGACAGACAGACAGACAGACAGACAGACAGACAGACAGACAGACAGGATACTGAAAGACTGTATGATTCCTCCTGAGGTTCCCCCTTTTAGTACAGTGAAGATGACCCACCTTACCAGTAGTGCGAGTAGAGTACAATATATACATATGAGATGAGTAATGCAAGATACGGAGACATCATTAAAGTGGCTAGTGTTTCATTTCCTTAAAGTGGCCAGTGATTCCTAATCTGTCTAAAGGCAGCAGCCTCTGATGTGCTGGAGATGGCTGTTTAACAGTCAGTGGTGTAGGATACAATACAATACAGTATGTACATATGAGATGGCTGATGCAATATGTAAACACAATTTAAAAGTGACTAAGATACCGTGGAGTAGTGGAGTAGTGTGAGTAGTGTGAGATGAGTAATGCTAGATACGGAACATTATTAAAGTGGCTAGTGTTTCCTAATCTATGTCTACAGGCAGCTGCCTCTCATCTGCTAGTGATGACTGTTTAGCAGTCTGATGCCCCTGAGATAGAAGCTGTTTTGAGATAGAAGCTATTTTTAGGTCTCTCTGTCCCTGCTTTGATGCACCTGTATTGACCTTGCCTTCTGGATAATAGCGGGGTGAACAGGCAGTGGCTCAGGTGGTTGTTGTCTTTGATGATCTTTGTGGCCTTCCTGTGACATCGGGTGTTGTAGGTGTCCTGGAGGACAGGTAGTTTGCCCCCGGTGATGAGTTGGGAAGACCGCACTACCCTCTGGAGAGCATTGCGGTTGAGGGCGGTGCAGTTGCTGTACCAGGTGGTGATACAGCCCGACAGGATGCTCTCGATTGTGCATCTGTAAAAGTGTGTGTGTTTTCGGTGACAAGTCAAATTTCTTCAGCCTCCTGAGGTTGAAGAGGTACTGTTGCGCCTTCTTCTCCACGCTGTCTGTGTGGACCATTTCAGTTTGTCCGTAATGTGTAGGCCGAGGAACTTAAAGCTTTCCACCTTCTCCACTACTGTTGAGTCGATGTGGATAGGGGGGTGCTCCCTCTGCAGTTTCTTGAAGTCCATGATCATCTCCTTTGATTTGTTGATGTTGAGTGAGAGGTTATTTTCCTGACACCACACTCCAAGGGCCCTCACTTCCTCCCTGTAGGCCGTCTCGTCATTATTGGTAATCAAGCCTACCACTGTAGTGTCGTCTACAAACTTTATGATTGAGTTGGAGGCGTGCATGGCCACGCAGTCATGGGTGAACAGGGAGTACAGGAGAGGGCTGAGAACGCACCCTCGTGGGGGCGCAGTGTTGAGGATCAGTGGAGTGGAGATGTTGTTTCATATCCTTTGAGAGCCATCGTCGCTGTGGCTATTATTGAAGAAAATTATCTCGGGAATGAGTACGGTCGGCATTTGATTGTGAGGTATTCTAGGTCGGGTGAGTTCCTGTATGTTATCACAGTTACACCATAAGTCGTTAATCATAAAACATATAACTCCACCCTCCTGCTTCCCGGAGCAATGTTTTTTTTCCTGTCGGCACGATGTACTGAATACCCAACTGGCTTTACAGAGTCAGACATTATATGTCCAGAGAGCCATGTTTCCGTGAAGCAGAGTATTTTACAATCCCTGGTGTCTCTCTGAAAAGCAACTCTCGCCTTGAGCTCATCAATCTTATTATCCAGAGATTGGACATTAGCGAGTAAAATACTTGGGAGTGGTGGGTGGTGTGTACGCATTCCTAAGTTGGGCCAGAATACCACCTCGAGTACCTCCCCTTCGCCGGCGTTGTTTTGGGTCAGCCTCTGGAATAAGTTAAATTGCAGTTAAAATGACAGAAAACAATTCCTGAGCTAATAACGTAAAAAACAATAGTACATAAACAAAATACTGCAGAGTTGCATAAAAGCTAGTCGCGATGTTGCCATCCCCGTCGGTGCCGTCAAACATTGGTGCCGTTTTCCTTGTATAATAAGGCGGAAAAACGAATAGACAAAATAAACGATTGGAAGGGGAGAGTTCCTCCAATGCCTATTCTCCTGTGCCATCTCTGGTGAGGTGTAATGACAGAGAGATAGCGAGAGACACAGAGAGAGAGAGAGAGAGAGAGACAGATAGAGAGTCACAGAGGGCCAGACTGACAAATACACAGAAAGAGAGCGACGGAGACACAGACACAGAAAGAGAGTAAGCAGTGCAGAGGATAGAGCGGAGGTAGCGGTAGATAAATCCAGGTCCCAGACGGTGTCGATGCCTTCCATAATGAGGTCACAAACACAGTATCTCAGGCAATGATGAAGATTTATGGAGAGATAGAGGAGGAGAGGGTCCAAGTCATTGCACTGCAGCACAGTCACTGAAGTCTATTGGATTGGACCCTGCCCGGACCTGGAGGAGCAAAGTAGGGTAGTAGTAAAAGTATAGAGGGACTACTGCTAGAGTGGGCATATGCTGTGTGTGTGAGGCAGACGCACAAGCACACAAATACACATACGTATACAGACATAGGCACGGTTTAAAGCACACAAACGCACACACACTGTACAGTATGCACACGCCCATGAACTCACACACAGTTTGCTGTGGCATATGTGTCGGATAAAATCTTCATAAACATGCAGAATTCAAAAGCATTCAACACACCATTAATATTCCACCACTAGTGTTCTACTCTCACCCACTACATTCCTTACAAGTACTTTGTGCCTGCGGGACTGCGCATCACAAGAGGTTGGTGGCACCTTAATTGGGGAGGACGGGCTCGTGGTAATGGCTGGAGTGGTAATGGCTGTAAGTCATTTTTCAAGGTTACAGTTAAACTTTAGAGACATGCGCAGCAGTCGAGGCTGCCTAGGGGAGGACGGCTCACATGGATGTGTTTGATGCAATTCCATTCACTCCGTTCCAGCCATTATTATGAGGCGTCCTTCCCTAGGCAGCCTCCACTGCTGCACATGTTTCTGAAGTTAAACTGTAACCTTGAAAAACAAGTCCCAATTTGCTAAAAAAAAAGCCCTAACATGGAGTGTGTGTTCATTCACGCGGCTGACTTTGAATCCTAACTGAGAAGTGTTCCACACAAACCCACTACCGGCTGCCCTCCTTTTAACTGCTGTTTGTTTTTTTATTAATGTAGTCCCTTTAACTCTGTGGTTATCAGTGTGATCTCGACTTTGGTGTCGCTCCTCATCACAGTGACATGGGTGCAGCAGGGGTGCAGCTTGTGTGCTTTATTGGTTCCACTTTCATGTAGCCTCCATAGAGAATGATAGAGTACTCTAGTGGCCAAAAGCCTGCGTTAGCATGGACAGATCCATTGAGGGCTTCCATCATATTAATGTAGTCAACTGGGTGGGATGTCCAACTTCATTGGCTGATCCCTACTAATGACCCTGCTGGAGTCATGTCCAACCAGCTCATCAAGAGGAATCAGCCAATCATTTTTCAGCCAAGCATTTTTCCAGGGCTGGCCGTGCTTTCCACCTGGCTACCCCTACCCTGGCCAACATCTCAGCACCCCCTGCAGCAACATTCTTATCGGCAGACTCAATAGCCTTGGTTTCTCAAATGACTGCCTTGCCTGGTTCACCAACTACTTCTCAGACAGAGTGTCAATTCAGTGTGTCAAATCAGGGGGCCTGTTGTCCGGACCTCTGGCAGTCTCTATGGGGGTGCCACAGGGTTCAATTCTCGGGCCGACTCTTTTCTCTGTACATATCAATGATGTCTGTCTTGCTGCTGGTGATTCTCTGATCCACCTCTACGCTGACGACCCCATTCTGTATACATCTGGCCCTTCTTTGGACACTGTGCTAACAAACGTCCAAACGAGCTTCAACGCCATACAACACTCCTTCCGTGGCCTCCAACTGCTTTTAAATGCTGGTAAAACTGAGTGCATGCTCTTCAACCGATTCCTGCCCGCACCCTCCCACCCGACTAGCATCACTACTCTGGACGGTTCTGACCTAGAATATGTGGACAACTACAAATACCTAGGTGTCTGGTTTGACTTTAAACTCTCCTTCCAGACTCACATTAAGCATCTCCAATCCAAAATAAAATCTAGAATCCGCTTCCTATTTCGCAATAAAGCCTCCTTCACTCATGCCGCCAAACGTACCCTCGTAAAACTGACTATCCTACCGATCCTTGACTTTGGCGATGTCATTTACAAAATAGCCCCCAACACTCTACTCAGCAAGCTGGATGTAGTCTATCACAGTGCCATCCGTTTTATCACCAAAGCCCCATATAATACCCACCACTGCGACCTGCATGCTCTCGTTGGCTGGCCCTCACTATATATCCGTCGCCAAACCCACTGGCTCCACGTCATCTATAAGTCTTTGCTATATATAGCCCCGCTCTATCTCAGTTCACTGGTCACCATAGCAACACCCACCCGTAGCACGTGCTCCAGCTGGTATATTGCATTGGTCATCCCCAAAGCCAACACTTCCTTTGGCCTCCTTTCCTTCCAGCTCTCTGCTGCCAATGACTGGAACAAATGGCAAAAATCTCTGAAGCTGGAGTCTTTTATCTCCCTCTCTAACTTTAAGCATCAGCTGTCTGAGCAGCATACCGATCACTGTACCTGTACACAGCCAATCTGTAAATAGCACACCTCATCCCCATATTATTACTTACCCTCTTGATCTTTTGCACCGCAGTATCTCTACTTGCACATCATCATCTGCACATCTATCACTCCAATATTAATGCTGAATTGTAATTATTTTCACCTCTGACGTATTTATTGCCTACCTCCCTACTCTTCTACATTTGCACACACTGTACATAGATTTTTCAATTTTTCTTTTCTTTTGTGTTATTGACTGTACGTTTGTTTGTGTTGTTGTTTTTGTCGCACTGCTTTGCTTTATCTTGGACAGGTCGCAGTTGCACACAGTTTTCAATTTGCCTAACTGGTTAAATAAAGGTGAAATAAAAAAATAGAAATGTCATGAAGACAATGGACTACTTCAAAATGGCGATTGCCTCAATGGAAACTATATAGGGATGATTTCTCTATCATTATCTATAGAAGCCCCCCTTCTGGGGATTATCCAGAAACACTGTTACGTCAGTAGAGGAGTATTTTGACTAGATGTTACACAGCTACGGACAGAAGTGACTTTAACATAAGGTTAGGAAAAGGGATAGCTAAAAGGCTCTCCTAACTTGCTACGAATTGTAACATACGTCCGTATCTGTAGGTATGTGTGTGTGTGTGTGTGTGTGTGTGTGTGTGTGTGTGTGTGTGTGTGTGTGTGTGTGTGTGTGTGTGTGTGTGTGTGTGTGTGTGTGTGTGTGTCGGGGTAGCAGAGAAAAACAAGACACACACATCAGTTCAGTACAGGAAACTCTCCTGTCCCAGTAATCCCACCTAGCAGTGAGGAGTGAAGATGAATGGTGCTCAGTGCACTTTGCTACTTTCCTAAAATCTTCCTAATTAGATTTGCTTTCTTATCATCCGAAAAATCCAATTCAAACTCAGCAAGCTCTTCAGTTTTGTATGTGTGTCAGTGTGAGTGTGTACCTGTGTCTGTCTTTAGGCGCAGGTGTCTGTCTGCCTGTGGTGTCTGCTTGCGTGCGTGTGTGTTTGTGTGTGTGCGTGCGCATTTGTTTACAGTATGTGTATGTATTTTGCGTGTCCCTGTGTGTAACCCAGTGTTGTAGCAGTGCTTAGCGAAGTCTTCAGTCAGTCATCTGAACAGTCTGAACATCCAGATGGCGATTGCTTAATTTGCCTGTGACTTCTCCCCCTCAACGCCTCCCCCGCCTCTATGTCCCTGTGGCGGTGTTCAGGGAGCACGGCGCTCCCTTGCTGCTTGCCCTAACGCAGGACCAACGTGTTCAGGCATAATTACGTCCTGTACCCGGCT
Source organism: Oncorhynchus mykiss (assembly GCF_057628025.1). Lineage (NCBI taxonomy): Eukaryota > Metazoa > Chordata > Actinopteri > Salmoniformes > Salmonidae > Oncorhynchus > Oncorhynchus mykiss. The sequence continues at coordinate 46,033,353 of NC_143033.1, read as the reverse complement.
GGCATGTTTGTGTGTCACTGTTTAACAGGAACATGCTCACTTGGTTGTGTGCTTCAAACACCACTTCCTCCTCCTCATCTCTGATTTATCACTGGCAGCACTGTTTGAGGTTGGCCGGGCGTTTGTATGGTGCACATATTAGGACATACAGTTGAAGTCGGAAGTTTCCATACACCTTAGCCAAATAGATTTAAGCTCAGTGTTTCACAATTCCTGACATTTAATCCTAGTAAATCCCAGTTAGGATCGCCACTTTATTTTAAGAATGGGAAATGTCAGAATAATAGTAGAGAGATTGATTTATTTCAGCTTTTATTTCTTTCATCACATTCCCAGTGGGTCAGAAGTTTACATACACCCAATTAGTATTTTGTAGCATTGCCTTTAAATTGTTTAACTTGGGTCAAACGTTTCGGGTAGCCTTCCACAATAAGTTGTTGTGAATTTTGGCCCATTCCTCCTGACAGAGCTAGTGTAACAGAGTCAGGTTTGTAGGCCTCCTTGCTCGCACACGCGTTTTCAGTTCTGCCCACAAATGGTCTATGGGATTGAGGTCAGGACTTTGTAATGGCCACTCCAATACCTTGACTATGTTGTCCTTAAGCCATTTTGGCACAACTTTGGAAGTATTCTTGGGGTCATTTTCCATTTGGAAATCCCATATGCGACCAAGCTTTAACTTCCTGACTGATGTCTTGAGATGTTGCTTCAATATATCCACATAATTTTCCTCCCTCATGATGCCATCTATTTTGTGAGGTGCACCAGTCCATCCTGTAGCAAAGCACCCCCACAACATGATGCTGCCACCCCCGTGCTTCACGGTTGGGATGGTGTTCTTCGGCTTGCAAGCCTCCTCCTTTTTCCTCCAAACATAACAATGGTCATTATGTCCAAACAGTTCTATTTTTGATTCATCAGACCAGAAGACCTTTCTCCAAAAAGTACGATCTTTGTCTCCATGTGCAGTTGCAAACCGTAGTCTGGCTTTTTTATGGCGGTTTTGGAGCAGTGGCTTCTTCCTTGCTGAACAGCCTTTCAGGTTTCCTCCAGCATCTTCACAAGGTCCTTTGCTGTTATTCTGGGATTGATTTGCACGTTTATCTCTAGGAGACCGAACACGTCTCCTTCCTGAGCGGTATGACGGCTGTGTGGTCCCATGGTGTTTATACTTGCGTAGTATTGTTTGTACAGATGAATGTGGTACCTTCAGGCATTTGGAAATTGCTCCCAAGAATAAACCAGACTTGTGGAGGTCTCCAATTTTCTTTCTGAGGTCTTGGCTGATTTCTTTTGATTTTCCCATGATGTCAAGCAAAGAGGCACTGGAAGGTAGGCCTTGAAATACATGCACAGGTACACCTCCAATTGACTCAAAATTATATCAATTAGCCTATCAGAAGCTTCTAAAGCCATGACATCATTTTCTGGAATTTTCCAAGATGTTTAAAGGCACAGTCAACTTAGTGTATGTACACTTCTGACCCACTGGAATTGTGATACAGTGAATTATAAATACATTGAATTATTGTCTGTAAACAATTGTTGGAAAAACTACTTGTGTCATGCACAAAGTAGATGTCCTAACCGACTTGCCAAAACTATAGTTTTCTAACAAGATATTTGTGGAGTGGTTGAAAAATGAGTTTTAATGACTCCAACTTAGTCTATGTAAACCTCCGACTTCAACTGTACACGCGTCGTCACATTATGTATAGTACACATATTAGGACATACATGCGTCGTCTCGTATGTATGGTGAACATATTATGACATACATGCGTCGTCTCATATGTATGGTGAACATATTAGGACATACATGCGTCGTCACATTTGTACGGTGTACATATTAGCGAAAAATCTAAATATCGTTTCACACTATATATAGTCCCAATGATTTATTGGGTATCAGACACTGCCTTCAGCCCTTTTCCGTTAGTCAGCACCTTTAACTATTTTCGGTGTGGGTTAACTCATGCTTTTTATTAGACAGTGTTCATTTTAGGATAAACATGCAACATCAGATTTGTACTGATCACATATAACAACATATATGTGACTTCAGACATTGGATGTCTAATGTCGGATGTACTTCCTAATATGGACACGTACAGTCGCTCAGTTCTGCTCTAACGCCCGCTGCCTTTATTCACAGTACGGTGTCTGTAGCTGTGTGCACTCAGCCAATACTCATCTTCACAATCCGGATCTATCGCTCTTTCTCTCTCTCCGTGTCTTTTTCTTTCTATTGCTGGTATCAGAAGGTTGGTGTCAGTTCTCTGCCTCCGTTTGACATGCTCCACTGTCCCTACTCCCTCGCTCGCTCACTCTCTCACTCCTCTTTCTCTCCCTGTGTGTATCCCCTCCTCCGCTCCTATCCACTGGGTCTGACTAATGACCTTGCAAGTGTAGGGGGCAGGGGGCCTGTCTGCCTGCCTGCCCCCCACCCCCCTCTCGCTCTCTATTTCTCAGTCTGTCTGTCTGTCTGTCTGTCTGTCTCTCTGTCTCTCTCTGCCTCTGTCTCTCTCTGTCTCTCTCCCTGTCTGTCTCTCGCTCTCTTGATCTCTTTCTTTATCTCGCTCTCTTTCTCTATCTCGCTCTCTTTCTCTCTCTCTCTGCCTCTCTCTGTCTCTCTCTCTGTCTCTCTCTCTCTGCGCCTGTCTATCTCTCTCCGTCTGTCTGTCTTTCTTTCTCTTATCTCTTGTCTATCTCTCTCTCTCTTTCAGAATATATAAAGAGTGTGTGGTGGGGAAATTCATGTCACAACCCAAAGTGCTATCAACATCAAAGAACAGAGAGAGAGATATAGTCTTACACAGCTGAGATCAACTCTGTTGTTCGTGTCAATTATGTTATTGTGCAATAACGTGATTGCCGTTTTATCTGTCAACTCCCTGTCAATCTCCTTATTGCCATTATTGTGCGATATATTGCCCTTGTTGCAGTGTTGACTTGTGTCGATACCGATCTCATTGCACTCTGTTGGTAATTAGCGAGGTAAAGCGATGCACAGTCATGGATTTATCGGAATCGCTGATGCAAACACTGGAAATGAATAAGGAATTCATTCAATTAATCCTCTTTGGCAATTTTGGTTTTTGTCTTCGTCTCTCCTTTCATTCATGATTAGCGCCAGCTGAGACTGTTAGAATGGAGCCTCCTGGCATTCCCATGTATCAAAGTAAATGACTCTTCTTAAATCATCTTCTCTCACAACTCCACTTCCTTGTCTCTCAGGGTATATTGCCCCTGTAAATATAATTTAGTTCTCTCCCTTTTTTCAAATGTTTTTTTTTTTTTGGGGGGGGGGGGGTTTGCAAACTGCTATTGGTGGTGTCTAAAATAACATTATACGGCTAGCAGGGGGAAGAGGGAGGAGGGTGGTGCATGTTTACGTTATAAGTACAGGATAAAAAAAATAACATTGTTATATTCTATCTCTAAAATGTCTATGCTTTAAGAACACAGCTTGTTATACATGGCAGTGTTCTTGATTTCTATTTAAAGTAAAGGTGATAAAAACAATCATTGTGGTATACAGTGTCCAGATTAGGACAGTAGTAGGGTACAAATAGGGCCACCTCATTCCAAAGAAGAACTGGGTAGTTGTGAATGATATCACACATTAAAATTCACCTTTTATGTACATTGCTTGGCAGTGTTCTTTAATCCTGGGTGTGCAGGCTTTTGTTACAGTCCAGTGCTGACACACTTAATCAAACTAATCAAGGTCCCAGTGTGCAGTTGATCAGTAGAATCAGGTGTTTTAGTGCTAGACCGGAACTAAAGCCTGCACACACTGTTAAGTCTTATAGGGTAGGGGTCCCTGTATCTAGGGGTCTGGTCAGACAAACATCTCGCCTATCACATCACTCCCTGTTGGTTTTAATGAGCTCTGGTTTGCCAATGTGGATGTCAATTATAATTGTCCCAAAGGACTGAAACCCATCTTCTAAGTCATCAACAAGACAACAGAAATCTCAGCTCTTGATTGTCTTTCGAATTTGAAATATGCCTCAACCTCTTTAGAAGAATAACATAACGGAGGGAGGGGTGATTGAACGAGACACCATGCAGTGGAAGGGTTCGCAGGAGTAAAACAGATGCAGCGAGAGACAGAGCGAGATACCAATAATATGGTAATGTTGATGAATGTGTCTCTGCTGGTTAATGGTATGATTCAGGGGAAATCTGTCTGGAGGAAATGTCATTCTACATGATCATTTCTGATCTACCTCTTTGTGTGTGTGTGTGTGTGTGTGTGTGTGTGTGTGTGTGTGTGTGTGTGTGTGTGTGTGTGTGTGTGTGTGTGTGTGTGTCCCTCCCTCCCTCTCTCTCTATCTCTCTCTCAATTAATTCATAGTCACGTTATTGGCATGAGAAACATAAGTTTACATTACCAAAGTAAGTGGAAGGAACAAAAGTAAGAAGGAACAAATGTAACAACATGAAGAGTAAACATTGCACTCAAAAAGGTTTATCTCTCTCTCTCTCAAATTAGCCTTAGTCTAAAATTGATGAAATTGTTTCCCCCCCACCTCTTCAATCTACACACAATACCCCATAAAGCAAAAATAGGTTTCTAGAAATGTTTGCAAATAATTTTTTTAAATGAAATATCATATTCACATAACTATTCAGACCCTTTACTCTGTACTTTGTTAAAGCACTTTTGGTAGCGATTATAACCTTGAGACTTCTTGTGTATGACGCGACAAGCTTGGCACACCTGTATTTGGGGAGTTTCTCCCATTCTTCTCTGCAGATCCTCTCAAGCTCTGTCATGTTGGATGGGGAGCGTCGCTGCACAGCTACTTTCGGGTCTCTCCAGAGATTGTACATCGGGTTCAAGTCCAACTCTGGCTGGGCCACTCAAGGACATTCAGAGACTTGTCCCGAAGCCACTCCTGCATTGTCTTGGCAGTGTGCTTAGGGTCATTGTCCTGTGGGAAGGTTAATCTTTTCCCCCAGTCTGAGTTCCTGAGCGCTCTCTAGCAGGTTTTCATCAAGGATCTTTCTGTACTTTGTGCCTTTCATCTTTCCCTCAATCCTGACTAGTCGCCCAGTTCCTGCCACTGAAAAACATCCTCATAGCATGTTCCTGCCACCACCATGCTTCATCGTGGGGGTGGTGACAGGTGTCATCCAGACGCTTGACACTCAGACCAAAGATTTCAATCTTGATTTCATCAGACCAGAGAATCTTGTTTCTCATGGTCTGAGAGTCCTTTGGGTGCATTTTGGCAAAATCCAAGCGGCCTGTCATGTGCCTTTTACTGACAGGTGGCTTCCGTCTGGCCACTCTACCATAAAGGTCTGATTGTTGGAGTGCTGCAGAGATGGTTGTCCTTCTGGAAGTGTCTTCCATCTCCACAGAGGAGCACTGTCAGGGTGACCATCAGATTCTTGGTCTCCTCCCTGGCCAAGGCCCTGCTCCTCTGATTGCTCAGTTTGGTCAGGCAGCCAGCTCTAGGAAGATGCTTGGTGGTTCCAAACTTTTTCCGTTTAAGAATGATGGAGGCCACTGTGTTCTTGGGGACCTTCTTGGGGACCTTCAATGCTGCAGAAATGTTTTGATACCCTTCCCCAGATCTGTGCCTCGACACAATCCTGTCTCGGAGCTCTACAGACAATTCCTTCGACCTCATGGCTTGGTTTTTGCTCTGACTTGCACTGTCAACTGTTGGACCTTATATAGACAGGTGTGTGCCTTTCCAAATCATGTCCAATCAATTGAATTTACCACAGATGGACTCCAATCAATTTGTAGAAATGTCTCAAGGATGATCAGTGAAAATAGGATGCACCTGAGCTCAATATTGAGTCTCATAGCAAAGAGTCTGGGCTTCTATGGGCATGGGCTCATGAAATGTCTTTAATATTGTCATGTTCTGACCTTTATTTTCCTTTCTTTTGTCTTTATTTAGTATGGTCAGGGCGTGAGTTGGCGTGGGCAGTCTATGTTTTGTGTTTCTATGTTTCGGTTTCTGTTTTGGCCTAGTATGGTTCTCAATCAGAGGCAGGTGTCGTTAGTTGTCTCTGATTGAGAATCATACTTAGGTAGCCTGGGTTTTTAGGTAGTCTGTGTTTGTCACCACACGGGACTCTTCCGGTTTGTTTTTTGTTCATGCTCACATTTATTGTTTTGTATTTCTTAGTGTTCAGTTTATGTTTTATTATAAACGATATGGACACTTACCACGCTGCGTTTTGGTCCGATCCCTGCTACACCTCCTCTTCAGACGAAGAGGAGGAAATCTGCCATTACAAATATAGGGCTCATTTAATGTATGGTTCATCAGGCTCAGCTAGCATCAGGCTTGAATTTTTGTTACAAATGCAAAACTTTATTGACAATATTTTTTATTGATTTTTCAGACTCCTAAAACAAAAATTGTTGGAGATTTGATCACTAAATGTATCAGGCCATTGCATGCATAGGCCTATAGGCTTAGGTGGCTGTTGTATGATATTAATATAAAACATAATACATGTATATATAGCCTATATAAAGGAAGATAAGCTTAGGCCTAGCCTCAGAGAGATAGAGAGAGAGAGAGATAGATGGCATGGTACGACACCAACATGCATTTCTTAATGTCAGATGGCTACTGCTTCTGCTATACAGATATAGACGTACAGAAGGAGGATAACTTGACATTTTTTGATCCAAATATTTTGTATAAAGATAAGATTTATATTGTTAGATTATAGGATTAACTTTGGTAGGCCTGAAACGGTCTTCCTCAGCTCTTCCTCAAGTTCAAATGTTGTAGTCAGTTGGACCGCCGGGGCACACTGCCTTCATATCATAGGCTTGCAGTAGCTAAAGCTCAATAAAAGCCATACCATACCTTCACGAAAGTTTCTAAACTTTATTAGGGAAATATCAGAAGTATGTCAAGCCATTGTTTATAGGGAAAATATGAGCAGAAAACACAACATTACTGTTGTCACTTAATTTGGCCAAAGAAAATGGCTCAAAAGGATGAAACAAAACACTTGCGAAATAGTTTAAACCTTCACAAAAGTTTTGAGCAGGCTAGATTGCAGCAATAACCAACAAAGGCAAGTACCTACCACACCCCAAAAGTGACAGAAATAAGCTAATGTTATTTATTTCACAACAGACCTACTCATAACCTAATAATATTAATAATAATGATACAACAAATGATTATGAATCAATTTAAGTTCCAAAATTAACATCCAACCTGAATAGGGAGGTGCACAGTAGCCTGTATTCTTCTCTCAGTCCACCACAATATAGCAATTTACAGGCCAAGGCTCCTCTGTTGCGCTCTCTCTCCTCAGCAGCAGGCATACCTGCGCGCAAGACGTGAGAGAATGATGCTGAAGTGCAAATTCAGGGTGTAGACAATTTGGCCTGCTATAGTTGTATTAATCAGCTTTTAATTCATAGCGAATGTGCCCGCTCTGGTATTGGCACGTGCACTCTAGCCGATACAGTGCAGGTATAGCCTAGTGAAAGTAAAAAATACAGCCAGACTGGCTTGCTACTGTGCCTTTCTAGACCTTACAAACTATCGAGTGGACCCACAACCAATCCAAATTGAATGAAACATTCAAATCACAGGGCTTTTGCACAGTTATTCAAATTACATTTTCGCTGCAGCCTAGAGTAGGCTAGAATGTTGTACTCACTGGAAAAACAATTTAACTATTCATTGCATTGTGGCTAGTCTAGGCAGGATAATTGTATTGTCCCTAAACAAGATCAATAGGGGAGATTTTTGAGCTGTGTGTCATGTCTTCACTGTTCCCATTTTTTTTTTTGTCAATTCATATTAAAAAAAATGTATGCTGCTTTGAATGTTTCTATGCGTGGTATGATTGCTCGTTAGCCTATTGCAGATCTGGACAAATGTTCCACCTACCGCTATTGTCACTATGAATGGTGAATAGAGGGCATGATAGACAGTTAGACTGGTAGACTATATTGACCTGTGGCATAGTAAAAGTTAGCACACTGAAAACCGTGGTGCATAAGGGAGGAAGCAAAACACCTTGATAAAGGGGAGACGCAAGCAGATGAGGAAATGTGAATATATTGAAGACATTATAAAGTAAAACCTGCAAAAGAACGAATGGAAACCAGGGGGGGAAAACCCCTGTGCCCAATAAAAAAACACACACAATTCCTCTCCTATTTTGGACCACCCCTCCCCCCTGGTAAATTGCAATATGCCCCTTAGAGAGGAAAATAGGAGGAATTAACTTTTGATACAATACACACCCCACCACACCCCCAAACACAACTAACTAGCAAACAACTAAACATCAGAACACATTCATGTCTGATCGTATATAGACCGTGGATATCTGGGTTATATCAGGCGACTGAGCGCTGAGCAGCATTTTGCTTTGCCATTTATACTTTAGCCTTTACAGAATGAGTTGGAGGGATACTGGTGGTATGGCAGGGAAGGCTGTACTAGATTGGAGGTAACACATTTAGGATCTGCTTGCATTTGTATATGTGTGTGTGTGTGTGTGTGTGTGTGTGTGTGTGTGTGTGTGTGTGTGTGTGTGTGTGTGTGTGTGTGTGTGTGTGTGTGTGTGTGTGTGTGTGTGTGTGTGTGTGTGACTGGCACTACTATCCTCTATGGCTGGAGAGTAAAGGAGCTGTAAGAGAGTCTTTAAAAAAGACCCAGGAGAAGGTATAAATAAAGGACTGAGCTTGGGGGGGATGCTCTCCTTTCTCTTTCTCTCTCTTTCTCCCTCTTTCTCCCTCTTTCTCGGGCTCCACTGCACCAGTTGAAAAGAGAAAGAGGAGAAAATGAAATATATAAATCAGGACAAACAGAGAATTCTCTCATGGGAGGGGAGATACTACAAACACGAAGGGGGAGGGGATGGAGAAAGGCACAGCGGGAGACAGAGGAGGAGCGAAGAAATGAGCACACCAGGTAGAGAGGAAATGGAAAAATACTGAAAAGAAAGGGGAAGAGAGAGAAAGAATGATATCAGGAAAAGAAGAGAGAAGGTGGTTTGAGAGGGAGGTACCTATGGTAGACAGAGAACTAGCAAGAGAGAAAGAGACATTATAGTTGCACACGGTGTAAAGAGAGATATGGGGCAACTCAGGCTGGGAGGCACATCGCACTGATCTACTTTTGGTAGAAGGAAGGAATGAGTGCTTCTACCAAAGTGTTTGTTTAATGTCGCGATGGCATTGTGGGAATGTTGTGACCGTGTCACCGTGGCAAAAAGCAGACGGGGTAGGGGAGGAGAGAGATGCGGGCCGCCTCTTCACAGGAAGTGGCTGTGAGGAAATGTCACAGTATAAATATTGTCCACCCATGTCACCTTGGGCTACACTGTTTATATCCCACATATAGTTAAAGCTGATCATGAATATTAATTAGGTACACGTGTTAGAAAATGTAGGAAAATAAAATGTCACTCAACCATAGCTGTGGTTCTGCATTCTGCATTTGTCAATTATATGGAAATCACAAGATGTTGAAGTGAAGACTGTCACTTGCACACACACACACATACAGTACATCACCTTTTAGTCTCCTGCGCAGAAAGTATCATATTATCAATCACCATATACATTTAGTAATGCAGCATCAGCATCATGAATGAAGCTATCATGTCTATGTCACCGGCGTTGGTTTTCCCAAAGGCTTTGAGCATCCCAAATGGCACCCAATTCCCTATGTAGTGCCCTACTTTTGATGAGCCCTGGTCAAAACTAGTACACTACGTAGGGAATAATGGTGCCATTTGGAACTCAAAGTAAAAGCCTTGTCTGAGTGGTAAATCACACATCTAAATGGGCTAGCTGTTAGTGCCTCTTAGGCTACACCCAGTTTTCACATTTGGTTCCTTGGAAGTTGTGGGAAACATACTTTTTTGGTATCCCGTTGGTTCTGGGAACGAAGCCTTACGTTTCGTGACATGTAAAATTGAACGTTTTTTGAACATTCTGTGAACAGAAATGAAAATTTAGCTTGTTCTGGGAATATTTATTTTTAGGTTGCAGGGAGGTTCTGTGAACATTTTACTCTCTGGTTCCATGAAAGTCATCCAGTGGGAGGTTTTATTTATTAACGCTCTGAGAATGTAAATTATAGGTTATTTGGAGGTTTTTGAAATACTTCCTTAAAACCTTCACTGAATGTTTCAATAAGACTTTTAATAATACTGCTAGCTTATTTGGGGTTAACTTTTTAGAAATCCAAGCACATTTAGGACACATGGAAATACATTTCCTTCGGCATAAATCACACAAACACATTTCTTTTTTATTATGACATGACATCAGTTAGATTCAAACCTATAATCTTCTGTTCTCTATCTATGGAACTTGTTCACTGCGCCTCGAGGACGGAGCTAGCATGCCATGTTTTTTTTACACATCTTTAGCTGTTCATTTTAGTCTATTCAAACAGACACCATTTCAAAGGAAACAATGGCTCATTAAGATCAGGTGGAGACAATTAGTGGGGGATGCCAACACAGCTGAACACACTTAACAATATTGACAATCATGTTGTGTTGATGCTGTATACGGAATGTTTGTTTTTAAATAGCATTCTTGGAACGTTCTCTGAATGTTACTAAAGTTTACTTGTGGTTTTTATGGAATGATTTCTTAACATTTTTGGAACAATTTTAGAACATTACTTTATATAGAGTCACGAGGAAACCTGTAGGAAACGTTATGCTGAAGTACTGAAATTCAAACAGAAGAACGCTGGATCTTAACCTTCTCGGAGTTATTTGAGAACATTCCCAAATGTTAACTATTTGGTGAACATTCCTAGAACATTATAAACAGTTTAATGAAATGTAAATGTAACAATGTTTGAACTTTTAAGAAATGTACTGTTAAAGTAATGAAATACCAATATAAGTTTTTTGCCATGTTCGTTAAATGTGCTGAGAATGTTCCAAAGCCAGGCAACTACTACATCATTGCCAGATATTTTTGGGAAGATTGTATGCAAAATAACCATAGGAAAACCACGCTCTCACCAAGTTTTAAGAAGCATATGGTTCTCAGAATGTTATTTGCTAGCTGGGTAGCGTGTCAAAGTCGCTCAAGTGGAGTCTTTCTACATACTTCCACCATTATCTCTCAATCGCAGGAAGTTGCCACACGCATATACATGAACGTGCACACACACACACCCACACTTTACCGTCTCCCAAGCTGACTCATGTTTTATGGATGATAAGTGGTTAAGAATTTCCTGGGAGTTTAGTTAAGTCCTGCCTGGACATTTTAGCAATTTTAATATACGCCTGTTGGGGAGTGTTACGAATTCCATTCATGCTTCTCTGTGTTCCATTATAGGTTCCCTAGAAATTTGAGATGGGAAAAGGGATTTTTTTATTTTATATATTACTGGTAGGCATTTTTCTTCTTATGTCTGTAAACTCCTTTTCATTATAGTTGTCTGTGATTATAGTGTAAAGTACTGAGGGGTATATATCCATAGTTATAAACTGGGTGGTTCGAGCACTGAATGCTGATTGGCTGACAGCCGTGGTATTTCAGACCGTTTAAAAGGGGTATGACAAAACATTTATTTTTATTGCTCTAATTACGTTGCTAACCAGTTTATAAAAGCAATAAGGCACCTTGGGGGTTTGTGGTATATGGCCAATATACCACGGCTAAGAACTGTATCCAGGCACTCCATAGAACAGCCCTTAGCTGTGGTATATTGGCCATATACCACAAACCCCCGAGGTGCCTTTTTGCTTAAAAGTATAACATATACACTACCGTTCAAAAGTGTGGGGTCATTTAGAAATGTCCTTGCTTTTGAAAGAAAAGCAATTTTTGTCCATTAGAATAACATCAAATTGATCAGAAATACAGTGTAGATATTGTTAATGTTGTTAATGACTATTGTAGTGGGAAACGCTGATTTTTTTAATGGAATATCTACATAGACGTACAGAGGCCCATTATCAGCAACCATCACTCCTGTGTTCCAATGGCACATTGTGTTAGCTAATCCAAGTTTATAAATTTCAAAGGATAATTGATCATTAGAAAAATATTTTGCAATTATGTTAGAACAGCTGAAAACTATTGTTCTGATTAAAGAAGCAATACATCTGGACTTCTTTGGACTAGTTGAGTATCTGGAGCATCAGCATTTGTGGGTTTGATTACAGGCTCAAAATGGCCAGAAACAAAGCATTTTCTTCTGAAACTCGTCAGTCTATTCTTGTTCTGAGAAATGAAGGCTATTCCATGTGAGATATTGCCAAGAAACTGAAGATTTTGTACAACGCTGTGTACTACTCCCTTCACAGAACAGTGCAAACTGGCTCTAACCAGAATAAAAAAAGGAGTGGGATTCCCCAGTGCACAACTGAGCAAGAGGACAAGTACATTAGAGTGTCTACTTTGAGAAACAGATGCCTCACAAGTCCTCGACTGGCAGCTTCATTAAATAGAACCTGCTGAATACCAGTCTCAACGCCAACAGTGAAGAGGCGACTCCGGTTCCTCTGTCCAGTGTCTGTGCTCTTTTGCCCATCTTAATCTTTTATTTTTATTGGCCAGTCTGAAATATGGCTTTTTCTTTGCAACTCTGCCTAGAAAGCCAGCATCCAAGAGTCACCTCTTCACTGTTGACGTTGAGACTGGTGTTTTGCGGGTACTATTTAATGAAGCTGCCATGCCTACACTGTATTTCTGATCAATTTGATGTTATTTGAATGGACAAAAATTTGCTTTTCTTTCAAAAACAAAGACATTTCTATGTGACCCCAAACTTTTTAATGGTAGTGTGTATATATACAGCCTCGGGTGGTTGTTGAGGTTGAACTATGGTCATGACCAGAATGTATTTTTTCAAAAATATATTCTATGGGGTGTAAACTGCTTTTTTGTGTAAAATACTTTCATGGTATTTAGAGGCATACTGAAGCACATCTGCCTCTGGTGATGATGATGGTGATGTTGAGTTACAGTCATGACGGTATTTAAACGTTTTTTTGCAGTTTTTTTTATTAACGCCTTCTCATGATCGTTTTCTGTGATTGTTGTGTGGAATACTGAACAGTGTCTGCCTCTCGTGATGGTGAGGTTAAGTTACGGTCATGACCGTATTTTAACCATCTGTCATAGCTCTGTCCCATAAGGAAGGCCTGAGTGAGTTGTCTAGCTAGCATTGGCTGACAGCTGAATGCACTGTCGGCTCACAGCGTGCACTTAGGTTATTGTGTACTTGCCTGTATGTTCTCAGGTTTGAATGACTTGTGTTTTTATCATGTCCTTGGTTCCTCCTTGTATAGATTTGTATCACAGGACCTACCTGGGTCCTCTCTTCTCATGCCAAGTAGGTAGAAGTTGCT